>NW_015660964.1:50364-53590 GCF_001515625.1 Sinocyclocheilus rhinocerous | reverse complement strand
CAGAGAGAGAGAGACAGACAGACACACACACACACACAGAGAGAGAGAGACAGACACACACACACAGAGAGAGAGAGACAGACACACACACACAGAGGCAGACAGACAGACACACACACACACACACACAGAGACACAGACAGAGACACACACACACACACACACGAATGCACACAATCCACATCACACACACACTCCACGTCACACTCACACTCACACACACCCACTCCACATCACACACACACACACACACACACACACTGCCTGCTTGATTTAAAGTGAGCAAACAGGGCAGATGACTCTATCCGATATAAGAGATTGTTCTGAGTAACATGACACTGAGAGACTAACTGTGAGTTCTGTTCCTGTTCCTCTAGACTGACGTGTTCTCTCACATTTGAATGTTCTGCAAGAACGAACACAGCAGGAAATAAATATTATGCAAATGAAAATATCTTGTCACATATACTGAAAGCACTTGATGCTTATTTCCATAGAATGAGCATATACAGTGAGCAGGGCCTGTCACACTCTAAAAAAATACAACAAAGCCCAATAAATGTGTTTGATTTGACCTCAGTTTAAAGTGCAGGTGAAGAACACACCAAAAGTCATTATTCACTGAAGACTGTCTGCCGGTCCTCTGGTTGAATGTGATTGAAGCCACACATCGCTGGTTCTTGAGTGTGTGCTGAATGCGATTGGAGAGGTTTTTCTGTGAATGATGAGCAGTATGGGCCTGTTCTGTGTGCGTTCAGTCCTCTCCTCAGCAGCGACGCTGAAGGCCAGCAGCATTCTGAGCAGTAAACCTCTGATCCAGCCCAAACCTGTGTGTGTGGCCGCGTTGCCGGTGGCTCAGAGCACCAGTCCAGCCAAAGCTCTCCTCCTGCAGAGCGTTCCCGTACCCATCCCAGCCATCGACCAGAACACCACGCCCGGTGAGACCCACCGCCGACACTGGAGCACACCACCACTGATGTACTGAGAATACAGAGCTCACCTCAAGCAGCAAACACAGCTCAGATTTAGATAGATTTGATTCTTTATGATGAGTCACACTACTCAAATATAGTTAAGTTAGTAGTGCCATTGCTTCTAACCGGTTGAATGTCAGCAGTGCTTCTGTTAGCAGCCAGCACATTTGAGTTTTGATGACTCTGTCTGTCTGTCTCCTGCAGTGGTTCTGTCTCAGTCGGTGTGTCTGGGTTCTGCTCCTGCTATTGTTAAAATGGAGCCTTTGTCTCCCAGTATGCCTCACTGCACTAGCCCCTCAGCCCCGCCCCCGAGCAAACCCATCATCCCAGCATCCAACCTGACTGGAAACAGCTGCAGTGACATCGATGTGAGTGACGCTTTCAGTAGCTGCTGTGTTTTGCCTGCTGTATACCGTAAAATATGTAGAATAATGTAGACATCTATTTATTTATTTCAATGAATAATCAGATCTTTTTAGTTACTGTCCAACAAGTCAATTCAGAAGAGAAAATAATCCAATGGAATGACGTACGTTTGTTTGTGATGCACATATTTAGTTGGATGAACTAAAACAGATGGTTGGGGAGAACCTACAGTCAGCCGGTCAATAACACCAAATAAACCCTGAGAGAGTGACCAGGACCAAAGGGGCTTTCGCACGGAGGAACCTTTTCATAGTTCCAAGAACTATTGGCGGCAGTTCCCGCTTTTTGGCGTGTTCGCACCGCAGGAACTAGGAACAGTTTCAGTTCTAGGAGCTCCGTTTGGGGGAATTAAATCAGCTCCTACTTCAGAGTAGGGTCTAAAACAGTTCTATAGGGACGTAAGTGTACGCTAATGGCCAAACGCGCACGAAACACCAGCTACCCGGCATTTTTAAATAGCCATTTAAAACCCTTTTCTCCACGAACATGGAAAACAGCGCTAACGGCATTTACCTGTTGTCTGCAGTGTTGTTCTCTTCTCAGCCTCGATGATATGTAACACTGCAAGCTGTCAGAGGAGATTTAGTCAGATTTTCATGCTCTTTCAAACGCGTAAACTGTGTGTTTACATTTCATCTCCGTTATCACGAAACCCACCACACACCACAGGGCTCCAGTTTCTCAGGAGCTCCACTCCATTTCTCAGCTCAGACCGCGACACAAACAAACTTGCTCGAGCTCAGTGAGATCCAGTGAGAAGCGTTTGAATTCGCTGCACAATGATAAGGTTGTTGTGAGATCTACTGAGAATCATTTAAATTCTGCACAGAATTCTGTGTTATAAACAGCGCTGACATACGTCAGGAAACCAGAAGCGGTAACGTGCAGTGTTGTTCTCTTCTCAGCCTCGATGATATGTAACACTGCAAGCTGTCAGAGGAGATTTAGTCAGATTTTCATGCTCTTTCAAACGCGTAAACTGTGTGTTTACATTTCATCTCCGTTATCACGAAACCCACCACACACCACAGGGCTCCAGTTTCTCAGGAGCTCCACTCCATTTCTCAGCTCAGACCGTGACACAAACAAACTTGCTCGAGCTCAGTGAGATCCAGTGAGAAGTGTTTGAATTCGCTGCACAATGATAAGGTTGTTGTGAGATCTACTGAGAATCATTTAAATTCTGCACAGAATTCTGTGTTATAAACAGCGCTGACATACGTCAGGAAACCAGAAGCGGTAACGCTAACTGTAACCGTGGTGTTGTGGTAGAAATAGTCTAATGCATTACATCATTCATTTCAGGGTTTGTACAACCTTTTGAGAGAGAATTAAGCACTTTTCAATGACTTTCAAGCATTTCGCACAACTATTTCCAGCACTTTAAAGCTCTAAAATGATCCAGTTTGAATGTTATTTTTAATGGGATGACCAAAATATACTTTGTGGTAAACAAACTCTTATGTAAAATTTAAAAAAATACATCAAATCACAATTATAACCAGTAGATGGCAGCAGAGGAGCACTTATTGGCTTATTAGTCATTCATTTCTACTTTTTCTCTATATTTTGAAATTATAAAATCACTATTATAAAATATCAAATCATAAATCAAATTTTGTCCGAATTTTACACTTTTTTGTGTATGAAGTAAGAAAAGTCACAAAGTACCTTGAAAAACAAACTTTTCTTCAATTTGCAACTAAATCACACAATCACTGAAGTTGGTCTGTTCCATATACTAGAAGAATAATGGTACATTTAATAAGAGTGGAATATATAATTTTTCTATATAAAAATTAGATTTTGCACATGTTACTGTTGTT
>NW_015660964.1:45409-50101 GCF_001515625.1 Sinocyclocheilus rhinocerous | reverse complement strand
ATAAGGTTGCTGCGAGATCTAGTGAGAATCATTCAAATTCTGCACAGAATTCTGTGTTATAAACAGCGCTGACATACGTCAGGAAACCAGAAGCGGTAACGCTAACTGTAACCGTGGTGTTGTGGTAGAAATAGTCTAATGCATTACATCATTCATTTCAGGGTTTGTACAACCTTTTGAGAGAGAATTAAGCACTTTTCAATGACTTTCAAGCATTTCGCACAACTATTTCCAGCACTTTAAAGCTCTAAAATGATCCAGTTTGAATGTTATTTTTAATGGGATGACCAAAATATACTTTGTGGTAAACAAACTCTTATGTAAAATTTAAAAAAATACATCAAATCACAATTATAACCAGTAGATGGCAGCAGAGGAGCACTTATTGGCTTATTAGTCATTCATTTCTACTTTTTCTCTATATTTTGAAATTATAAAATCTGAAATATTATAAAATATCAAATCATCAAGAAATCAGATTTTGTCAGAATTTTACACTTTTTTGTGTATGAAGAAAAGTCACAAAGTGCCTTGGAAAACACACTTTTCTTCAATTTGCTACTAAACCACACATAATCACTGAAGTTGGTCAGTTCCATATACTAGAAGAATAATGGTACATTTAATAAGAGTGGAATATATGAATTTTCTATATAAAAATTTGATTTTGCACCTGTTACTGTTGTTAATAAAAATAAATTTTGTATGCATCTTAATTCAAGGTTAGTGTTTTACTGTCAAATCTGTATAAACAATAAACAAAAGAAAAATAAACAAGAAATGAACATGTAATATTATTAGTAACTGCATTTATTAATGCAAAACAATAGTAATTTTATGATTAAATGATCTATATTTTAATACTCCCGCACACCACCCCCAGTGCTACCAAATCTGCTCCTGGTGCCACCATCTGTAGAACTTAGTGGCGCTGGTGCCACTGCTCTTAAATGTTAGTCTGGAGCCTTGCACCACAAAACCAGCTCCGATCACGGCGTCTTCCATTCACTGGATGTTGATGTTTGTAACCGCTTCAGAGTTCCTGCTGCTGGTGCGAATGCAACCAGGAAACGGCCCGCGGGAGAAATCGTTCTCTAGGAAACACCCTGCTGGCTAGTTCCTCGAACTATGCGGTGTGAAACGAGACGATAGTCTTTTATGCGGTTTGATGGTTCATTGGACAAAACTGTTTAACCGCAGAATGGCTCCATTTATCAATTGCGGTGAAGTTACAGTGATCACATATAGTGAATACACGCTTGTGGTCCTCAGATGAAGGTTTTGAAGAGGCAGCAGCGTATGATAAAGAACCGGGAATCGGCCTGCCAGAGCCGCAAGAAGAAGAAGGAGTACCTGCAGAACCTGGAGGCGCAGCTGCGGGAGGCGCAGCAGGAGAACGAGCGCCTGCGCAGAGAGAACCAAGCGCTGCGGCTCGCCGGGAGAGAGGTCAGACCCTGCAGCCGCACGCGGTGCATTTTTTTAGACATTTTTCATGCTGTCTAATTGTGTGTTGTGCCAAACAGGCTACGGAGTCTGGCAGCAACAAGAGAGCTCTGTGTGTGATGGCTCTGTTCCTCTTCATCACCTTTACCTTCAGCCCCGTCAGGTAAACGCTGCAGCTACAAACACACACTCTAAACACGAAACACATTAGCAAAGAACATACTGCTGGTGGCTTGGGTTGGAAATTGGGAACCGGTTCTTCAGTTCTTGTGCCAATGCAGGTGAAACATCAGAATAAAAAACTGTGTTTTCAGACAGCAAGCATACAGTACAACTCGTGTAGATCAGGTTAATCAAGGTAATGAAGATCTTCAGGTTTGCTTGATGGCTGTTTCACACATCCTCCGTCTGCAGTGCGTGTGCGGTTCGTATGCAGTGCAGAAGCAGCACGGACTCATTCTGCTTTCACACAGGATGCGTTTGCAGTCCGCTACTGATCTTTCCACAAACAACATTTATCCATTATTTTGATTTCAAATCCGAACGTTGTTACTGACAATGCTTTTTCTGCATTGTGATCCTTTTTTATCACAGTACAGTAATACAATCTTTCATAGACGTTCGTTTATACTCAATAGATATAAACAATGTATTATTCATGCATTTGACTTCTAGGTTTGTATAATAAGTTGCTCAAGCAAGTGGCAGCACATTTAAACACAGCATATAGCCTATACATTTCTTACGTTAAAAGTAGGCTATCACAAACATTTAAAATGAAAACTCATCACTGACAGAAACAGTCAGCTCTCGTGCCTTTTCTTTTGCATTTAAATCTTTATTACAAGCAATCCCACGGGTCTTAAAGAACTTTATTTTTCTCCTCCACAAGTGCATCTATCATGTTGCCTTGTTTATCTAAAAGTGCCACAAAGCCACGTGTTGAAACACAGTAGACTTTAATTCTATCCATTTATTGTGAAATTACTACATTTCCGTGTCAATCCATGTTCATTTTTACTGTGAACAATGCGCTGTCACTTTAATTCAGAAAAAACAGCACTTGTTTACATGAGGATGTGTTGTTAATTATGTTGAATGTCATCAAGTGAGATTTGATATATATATATATATATATATATATATATATATAAGCTTTCATAGAGGTAAGCCTATGCAGTACAGCTACAAAACTTATTACTGATGTCTACTACCTGGTAGAGAACTGATTACATAACACACCACGCCTGTAGAATGTAATATTCATACAGGCCACATATCTTGCTTGCTGCAACCATTCCAAGAAAGAATGAATGAATAAATAAATAATTAGAATATGTCCGTCCGAGTAAAAAATTATGACTATCATACGTTTTTAGCATGATTTACAGAAGACTCCCACTAAAATGTCATTCTGTGTAACTGTAGTTCATATACCAAAACATCTTGCTCGGCATATTTAGAACAAAAAACATTAGATGACATTAAAAAAAACTCTATTTAAGGCTCACAGTGAAGCCCAAAAATACTAATTAGCTGTAATTTTAAATCTTTACCAATCTTTGCCACTATCCTTCAGACTACTAGACTTTACCTGTTTTTCAGCAAGAAATTTTTAATCACTTAAAATATAATAAAATTCTGTATGATCACTTAATCTTTTATAAATTTTAATAAGTGCAGGTAAGATATGAATGTTGTTTCAGTTTTACATAATTGTATCTGTTACGCTGAATGACGATGGAACATTATTTCACCCATATTTTGACATTGTTCCAACAAAAGTTATTTGAAACATTAAAGTTCTGTTGATGTCTCTCTCCTGCAGTCTCAAAGACAGGACATTGGAAGCTGGGATTGAGGAAGCGGCTATTCCTCTGACAGGAAGACGCCTGCTGGAGTTTGAGAGATCTCAGGAGCTGAGCAGGAAACGGGCAAGCGAGAGAACCACGGAGCAGAAGACGGACAGAGGGGAGGAAGAACGCTGGAGGAAAGGAGAGCTGGACAAGAAGGCTGCAGTCTCGTATCAGTTCAGGTGAGTCTGACTGTGCAGAAGCACACACAAACACACACGTGGACCTCGTCAGTGTGTCTGAGCATGTGTTTCTTGTTCAGGAATCAGAGCGATGTGTTCAGTGATGTTAAAGACCTCCTCCTTCAGGACATAGACAGATATTTCTCGTCCTCTGACTGCAGACAGTTCAACCGCTCTGAGTCCCTCAGGTCAGTGTGTAAATACGTAATCATTATAGACCCTTTATCTCTACTTTGAGTCAGTCCATCTCATCTAATTTTCATAATTTACTTATCACTTAATCACAAAAAACTAAATCTAAAATGGTGAAGTTGATTTGATTATCCTATTTATTATTTTGTTGTTGTATTTAACTAAAATAAATCAATCATCTAATCAATTTTAAATAAACTAGTGAAAGGTTAGGACACATTTGTCTGAGTTTACTATTCTCATATTAAATTGAATAATTTTTTAATTAAATTACTGTTCTGAAATAGTGATACAAAAGAATGAGTTGGTATGTCCAAACTTTTGATCGGCAGTTAAAAAATATCAATTAATTTATTGAAGTAATGTTGAATATTGTTTAAATTCTTTCTTTCTTTCTTTCATTCATTCTTTCTTTCTTTTTTTTTTAAGGAACTATAAAGTTGATACTTCTATACCTTTCATACTTGTGTGAAGACAAACAGATTTGTTCAGAGTGCTTTACTCTCTCTCTGTTTCTCCATCAGGTTGGCAGATGAGCTGCGTGGATGGGTCCATCGTCATCAGAATAACCGGAAGTCTAATGGAAAGGCGAAGGTTGTGAAGAAAACTAAAATAGCTCAGGTGTGAAACCACAGCCGCTCTGTGACTCAGCAAGCTTTAGCAGACTCACTCAAACACAGAACCCGAATCATACAGACTCATTCAAAAACAGAACCGTATCGTACAGACTCCTCAAACA
This sequence comes from Sinocyclocheilus rhinocerous, assembly GCF_001515625.1. Classification (NCBI taxonomy): domain Eukaryota; kingdom Metazoa; phylum Chordata; class Actinopteri; order Cypriniformes; family Cyprinidae; genus Sinocyclocheilus; species Sinocyclocheilus rhinocerous. Next base: position 45,692 of record NW_015660964.1, on the reverse strand, counting down.
CAAAACCCGTATCGTACAGACTCCTCAAACACAGAACCCGTATCGTACAGACTCCTCAAACACGGAACCCGTATCATACAGACTCCTCAAACACAGAACCTGTATCGTACAGACTCACTCAAACACAGAACCCGTATCGTACAGACTCCTCAAACACAGAACCCGTATCGTACAGATTCACTCAAAAACAGAACCCGTATCGTACAGACTCCTCAAACACAGAACCCGTATCGTACAGATTCACTCAAAAACAGAACCCGTATCGTACAGACTCCTCAAACAC
>NW_015660964.1:44212-44611 GCF_001515625.1 Sinocyclocheilus rhinocerous | reverse complement strand
CACAGAACCCGTATCGTACAGACTCACTCAAGCACAGAACCCGTATCATACAGACTCCTCTTATCATACAGACTCGCTCAAGCACAGAACCCGCATCGTACAGACTCATTTAAACACAGAACCCGTAACGTACAGACTCACGCAAGCACAGAACCTGCATCATACAGACTCACTCAAGCACAGAACCCGTATCATACAGACTCCTCTTATCATACACACTCACTCAAACACAGAACACGTATCGTACAGACTCACTCAAGCACAGAACCCGCATCGTACAGACTCACTCAAACACAGAACCCATATCGTACAGACTCACTCAAACACAGAACCCGTATCGTACAGACTCAAACACAGAACGAACCTGCATCATACAGACTCCTCTTATCATACAGACTC
>NW_015660964.1:31568-44051 GCF_001515625.1 Sinocyclocheilus rhinocerous | reverse complement strand
TATCATACAGACTCACTCAAACACAGAACACGTATCGTACAGACTCACTCAAACACAGAACACGTATCGTACAGACTCACTCAAACACAGAACACGTATCGTACAGACTCACTCAAACACAGAACCCATATCGTACAGACTCACTCAAACACAGAACCCGTATCGTACAGACTCACTCAAACACAGAACCCGTATCGTACAGACTCACTCAAACGAAGAACCCGTATCGTACAGACGCACTCAAACACAGAACCCGTAGCATACAGACTCGCTCAAGCACAGAACCCGCATCGTACTGACTCACTCAAACACAGAACCCGTATCGTACAGACTCACTCAAACGCAGAACCCGTATCGTACAGACTCACTCAAACGCAGAACCCGTATCGTACAGACTCACTCAAACGCAGAACCCGTATCGTACAGACTCACTCAAACGCAGAACCCGTATCGTACAGACTCACTCAAACGCAGAACCCGTATCGTACAGACTCACTCAAACGCAGAACCCGTATCGTACAGACTCACTCAAACGCAGAACCCGTATCGTACAGACTCACTCAAACGCAGAACCCGTATCGTACAGACTCACTCAAACGCAGAACCCGTATCGTACAGACTCACTCAAACGCAGAACCCGTATCGTACAGACTCACTCAAACGCAGAACCCGTATCGTACAGACTCACTCAAACACAGAACACGTATCGTACAGACTCACTCAAACGCAGAACCCGTATCGTACAGACTCCTCAAACACAGAGCCCGTATCGTTCAGACTCCTCAAACACAGAACCTGTATTGTAGACTCACTCAAACACAGAACCCGCATCATACAGACTCACTCAAACACAGAACCCGCATCGTACAGACTCACTCAAACACAGAACCCATATCGTACAGACTCACTCAAACACAGAACACGTATCGTACAGACTCACTCAAACACAGAACCCGTATCGTACAGACTCACTCAAACACAGAACCCGTATCGTACAGACTCACTCAAACACAGAAACCGTATCGTACAGACTCAATCAAACACAGAACCCGTATCGTACAGACTCCTCAAATACAGAACCCGTATCGTACAGACTCCTCAAATACAGAACCTGTATCGTACGGACTCACTCAAACACAGAACCCGTAACGTACAGACTCACTCAAGCACAGAACCTGCATCATACAGACTCCTCTTATCATACAGACTCGCTCAAGCACAGAACCCGCATCGTACAGACTCCTCAAATACAGAACCCCGTATCGTACAGACTCACTCAAACACAGAACCCGTATCGTACAGACTCTCTCAAACACAGAACCTGTATCATACAGACTCCTCTTATCATACAGACTCGCTCAAGCACAGAACCCGCATCGTACAGACTCACTTAAACACAGAACCCGTAACGTACAGACTCAATCAAGCACAGAACCTGCATCATACAGACTCCTCTTATCATACAGACTCGCTCAAGCACAGAACCCGCATCGTACAGACTCACTTAAACACAGAACCCGTAACGTACAGACTCAATCAAGCACAGAACCTGCATCATACAGACTCCTCTTATCATACAGACTCGCTCAAGCACATAACCCGCATCGTGTAGACTCACTCAAACACAGAACCCGTATCATACAGACACTTCTTATCATACAGACTCACTCAAACACAGAACATGTATCGTACAGACTAACTCAAACACAGAACCCGTATCGTACAGACTCCTCTTATCATACAGACTCGCTCAAGCACAGAACCCGCATCGTACAGACTAACTCAAACACAGAAGCCATATCGTACAGACTCACTCAAGCACAGAACCCGTATCGTACAGACTTCTCAAACACAGAGCCCGTATCGTACAGACTCCTCAAACACAGAACCCGTATCGTAGACTCACTCAAACACAGAACCCGCATCATACAGACTAACTCAAACACAAAACCCGTATCATACAGACACTTCTTATCATACAGACTCGCTCAAGCACAGAACCCGTATCGTACAGACTCACTCAAACACAGAACCCGTATCGTACAGACTCACTCAAGCACAGAACCTGCATCATACAGACTCCTCTTATCATACAGACTCGCTCAAGCACAGAACCCGCATCGTACAGACTCACTCAAACACAGAACCCGTATCGTACAGACTCACTCAAACACAGAACCCGTATCATACAGACTCCTCAAACACAGAACCCGTATCGTACAGACTCCTCAAACACAGAACCCGTATCGTACAGACTACTCAAACACAGAACCCGTATCATACAGACTCCTCAAACACAGAACCCGTATCGTACAGACTCACTCAAACAGAACCCGTATTGTACAGACTCAAACAGTGTATCTCAGGTCAGTGCAATGCATTCCATATCATTCCCCTCAAAGCAGCCAAATTCAGTGCTGTGTAAAGCAGTGCAGTGCAGTTCCCTATTATTGTTGTTCAGTAAGTAGAGCAACGTGTTGCATGTTCCAAGGCATGTTGCATGAAGTGAATCAAAGACGAACTGCCCTGTGACACATTAGTGTAGTTTACACACGATTCGCTTGATTTGTTCTTTCCCTTTCATCAGCAGAAAGCTCAGCACAGAAAGACAAACTTTTCCAGGTACCTTCCAATTCAGGCTCATCGTTCTATCGAAAGGTAGCTACAAAGACTCAGACTAAAAAAAGTTGTGCAAATGTTGTAATTAATTGAAATGTTAATTAAACATTTGCCTGGTTTGTCCTCATAGTCAGCTGCAGGTCCTGCCCGGGCCAGAGATCAGCTACAGCGACTTTCTGGACGCTATTGATCGGCGTGAGGACACTTTCTACGTCGTATCATTCAGACGGGTAAGAAGAGCATACCTCTGCTGTGTCGACAGAAAGGATACACACATGTCCTCTCACTCATACTCATTCTCATGCTTGACTCTTGTAGGATCACCTGCTGTTACCTGCCATCAGCCACAATAAAACAACTCGACCCAAAATGTCTCTGGTCATGCCTGCCATGGCCATCAATGGTGAGATTGTGCAATGAAAATCATTTACTCACCCTCGTGTATTTGTTTTTATTCTGTGAAACAAAATATGTTTTGAAAAATGTCTCATGCATGAAAGTCAATGAGGTTCAGTGTGGGGCTGCACGATAGGGGTTAAACGGTTGATCACAATTATTAAACATGATTATTGTCATTTTAATTGTTTACATTTCATCAGAATTATTGCACTTTCACGTAAGCACAAATCAAGAGAACGTCAGCTGGTGTGGTTTGCCCAGATTTTGTCGCAGTGTTTTTTTCCATAATGCAGAGAAAGCACATACGCATACTTGCCAGATTGGGAAGATTAGGTAAACACTGGGCAGAAAATATATTGATTTTAATAGAAAAGCTTGTTTCAGGATAAATAACCAGCAGGCAAATATCACAGATGATTATGCTTAATAAATCGAGAGAAGCAGAAGTCATGATTCATCGTGCAGCTCTAGTTCAGTGTTGTTTGGTATGACATGAGAGTGAGTAAATGATGACATACTGTTCATTTTTATGAACTCTCCCCATTAAATGCTAGATATTCAAAGCCTGTCATTTGTTTCGTGTCCTGTGTAGATTCGGTGTATAACTCGTCTCAGGGCGGCTATGAAATGATGATGCAGGTGGACTGTGAGGTGATGGACCCCCGGATCATCCCAATCAAGTCCTCTGTAGTCCCGCCCTCTCTCAGAGACCCGCCCCCCACTCCGCCCCCTCACCATCACCACGGCAACCACACCTCCCTCCGCAGCCGACAGCAGCACTTGCATGGCAGCGGGGCGTCATCGAGACGGAGGGCCGCAGGTTACTTCATCAGCCAGAGCGGATCCGATTGAGAGAGTCTGAGAGCAGTATCAAAAGACTCTACTTTACTCTCCAGCAGTAGTTTAAGGTACTTTTACTCTCAAATCAAGCCTGGAAACAGAGGACAAATGATCAGACCCATATAAGACACAAAGATATATGATAATGTGAAATGATACATGGTCTGTTGCACTTATGTAGTTAGCGTAGGGTTTTCCGCGGGTGGGCTGTATGTGGCCTCGCGCTTCCTTCCCTCGTGTTAGCAGTACTGTGTTTGTGTTCGAACCTGTTTCTGTATCATCTGCTCTCTTTTTATACATGCCTTGTGTTTTTTTTTTTCTTTCTTTTCTTTTTTTTTTTTCTCGAATTTTTATTGAGATTATTTAAAAAATGATGTGCTTCTATTAGATGTGCGTTATAAATATTGATTTGAATATAAGAAATTATTTTATATGTATTCTCGTCCATCACAGTCCCACATTTCTCCATGTGTATATATACTATATGCTCTGTCACAGGTGACTGCTGGTCCAGTATAAAGCTGCTGGTTTGCTGGTCTTTCTCATTACAGCTTGATTTTTCTTTTTGATGGCAGGGCTTGTGATGGTCAAAGTTTTTGATATAAATAATAACCTAAAAAGTCACAGAATCTTCTGCCGTTGATGTTTTCATTTGCAGGTGTCTTGTCTTGAATGTGTTGCTGCTTTTGTCCCGAACCACTAACAGGATGGGGATCCTGGGATTTTGTGATGCGTCAGCCTGTGCTCCTGCTTCACAGCTAACATCTCCACACGTTTCATTTCACTCAAGTTACTATCATTTATCATTTACTATTATTTTCACACAAGTAAATCATTTATACAGTCCAAAACGGGTTTGTGTAGCAGTCAAATGTTTTTATTAGTGAATGAGTTTTGATTTTGACAGAAGCGCTTCACCGGCCATCCATCATCCCGCTCCGTTTGCTGATATCTCTCAACTTTCTTGTGTTCAACTCAAAGGGAATCTGTGGCCAGATGTACATTTTCGTTGTAGAGACTTTATCAGAAGTAGTTTTCTTTCTGTGAAGTTGTTTTATCTTCTGATTGAACATATTTTCATGTTTTCTTGTCGCCTGCAATCTTCATGGCTTCTTTTCAGATCTAGCTCCATCCATCTGATGATGATGATGATGATGAAACTTTCCCATGATGAACTGCTCTAGCATGCTTCTGTTATCTTTTTTTTACTTTATTTAAATGAGCTTTCATAAGGAAAACACTTACAATTTATCTTCCTGTCTGATTGAGAATTTTGAACTACTGTCTTCATTTGTAGAGGAGAAAATAAATTTGATAAATACTGTGTAGTAAGTGATTGTGTCCAGGAGTCAGTGAACGAAGCATTTCTTATGGAGTAACCATAGCTGACGACGCATGACAACAAGAGAAGAGAGAGTTGGGTGTGATTAAACCGTATTATTAACACCAGAACGCATGAAACAAAAGACAAATGATTTGATTTGATGGATTTCTTCAAAAAAGATAGTCCTGGTAATGAATGATTCACAAATGTTTTCTGATATATTAATCATGTTAATTTGCCCACTTCGTTTGTTTACACACAGTACAAAAGCTGCAGTCCCAGTTTTTTTTCTTGCAGCGTTTCATCTCTACCAGGTTTGCATATGTGAATTAGCTTTAAAAACAAAGTAGAAAATATATGATTGTTTCCTGCAGAAAGAGGGCGCTAGAGATTCTGGGTAAGTTTTTTTTTGTTTGTTTGTTTTTTTTTAGACACTAACCATGTTGGAGTTGAACTTTTGGTTTGTGTGGTGTGCCTGTAATGAATGGAAACACCAGAGACATCAGCGTACAAAATAGCACACGGCCCGCTAGCCTGCTGCAGAACATTTAGAAACGTAATATCTACAAATGTATAAATAAATATTTCATATGAATAAGAGTAGTTGTGACGTATGATGTTACATTGTCATTGTACTCTGAGAGTATAGCTGTGGACGTACATTTTTGGGTAATAAGCAGAGTCGGAGCAGAACTCCTGTCGGACAACATCTCCAGGACGCTACGCTCCATATGACTAGTAAGTCAAATCTCAAATAACTGCTATGATGACTTTTGTTCTACCCGCTTAAATGATAGAAGTACTTGCACTGTCCAATCTATAAAGACTGTGTCTGTTCCCCGAATAGTGAGGTCAAAATATAAATTTAATGCAGGATCTAGAAAAAATCTGATCGTGATTAAACCAGAAAAATGTAAAATAAATTGACAAAAGCAATTTTTTAAGTTTGGGCTCCTAAACTAGATCACGCTCACCCAAAGCAGTTATTGTAAATGAAATAATCACAGATAATCGTTTTGATGTACTCTGCTTGACTAAAACCTGGCTAAAACCAAATGATTATATTGGTCTAAATGAGTCTACTCCACCAAGCTACTGTTATAAGCATGAGCCCCGTCAGACTGGTCGTGGCGGCGGTGTTGCATTTAGATCCTACCTGTCCGATCGCTACCACTTTGTTTATTTAAACGGGGAGTCATCTAAATTATCACCAGTAAAGTATGGAGTGTATGCTATTTTCAATATACATCTTGCCCCTCTTGAAAAACAAACAAGAACACAATGTCCACACTAAGCACTCTGCGCAAATCACCAGTCAACCAAAACATAAACAAAATAAATGGTTATTTAGTAACATTTGGCTCGATTTAATAATTAAGTCCTTTCTTGACTATTCCATGGCAACACCGCCCTCTATGGCTGGAAGTAAAGGTGTCGACCCACTTCAATGAATTGGGGATTTAATGGTCATTTACACTCTCTCTGTCAATTTTGCTTGGTTGGAACAGCAGCTATGCTAATTATGTCTCTATTTGTTTCTCTGTTTCTGCTGGGATTGACATCCCGTGTTAACTAGGATTTACACAAGCTTCAGTCTGGATCCAGAACACCTGAGAAGAGATGATGCCAACCCCTCAGAGGACCTCAGATGATGCCAACCCTGAAACAACTTACAGAACTACCACATTTTGCTATAAGTTTGATTGCATGATATAATAATTGCTGTTAATAGTGTTCATTGTCTGTTTGATTAGGTCTTTAATTGATTTTTAAAGCTTACATTTCTGCCATATGTACATTAACTGACAGTCACCACTGATAAGCTACCACTAAATATTGTAGAAACTTAATTTTCTGTAAAGTTGCTTTGCAATGATTTGTATCGTGAAAAGCGCTGTATATAAACTTGAATTGAAATGAACTGAATTTATAAAATTGGCGTAGTTTGCAGTACTTACTATTAAGATGTAATAAGAGACTATTAATTGAGCATATGCTTTTGCCCACAAAACCATTTCCATTACTCTTTTTATTATAGGCACAATTCCTCTGGAGCAGCCTGGACTCGATTATAGGAGGGTTGCTTACAGGATTCAAGCCTTTTATTTATCAGCCCTTACTAGTCCACACCACATAAATGATTCCAATGGCCAAATCCAGAACATAAGAATTCTCCATGAGTTGACCTTTAGCAATAGTAACTGCAAATATTTAACACTCGTTTCAAAGAAAGGGAATAAATGAACTAACAGATGATTGGGCACATTCACCAACCTATTATTTTAAATGAAGCAAAGTGCGTGCTGCAGCATTTCTGCAGACCCTGAGCATATCGATCGTGACAGATTGAAAGCCCTGTGACGTCATTTCACGTGACTTCCTCATCGTGTGCTTTAGAGGCCAGGGCTGATGTCATAACTCATTGCTCTTACTGGCACTAGTTCTCCATTCAGTTGCAAGTGTGCCTCTTGCATAATGTAATATCACCCCATCTGATAGGATTCTCAAGTGCCCTTTTATAATTTTTCTATCATGCACGACATATAAGTGTCTGTTTCCATGTAAGGAGGAAAGAAACAATCTCATGCACTTCTTTAGAAATGTCCAGCGGTTCACAGGCGAGGACTTTGACTTGGATCACGGTCTTCATGATAGTGTGGCTGTTAATGTGTTGAAGTGTTTGCTTTGGGGAATTAATATGAGCAGAAGGAATCCAGCAATGTGTGAGAGCATGTATCTTTATGAAGAGCTTTAAAGTCGAGGCACCAATAAAATCAACCACCTAGAACAGCAAAGTCTTATTAAAACTCCTACTCACTGCGCACATGTGTGTGTGTGTTTTGTAGAGGCATGAGGCTCTTTTGGCTCTGTTTTCCTATGATTGTGTGTTTCTGGAGTTCGAACAATGCTTTTGTGTGCGCAATCAGTGGATAGGAAGACCGATGCTGGAGCTCGCAGCTGAGCGCCTGTACTGTACAGTGATCAATGCTTGGGCTTTCACATGACCCAGGAACTGAGATCACACACACCTAACGTATCCATGGGTGACACACTGTCTCTGCATCAGCTGCTTGCATCAATAAGAAGCGTCTAATAACTGAACGATAAGGTGCATTTATTTCTGCAGGACATTTAGCATGAGTTACGTCAACTGGTATCTCTGTGGAAGCTATTCCATATCTTTATCCTTATCTACGCAACCAAACTGTTCAAAAGCTTCGTATTCTACGAATACTCTAATGACTGCTAGTTGACATGTAGTTGCAAAGTTATTTATAGTTGAATGTCTAAAGTGGACTATCAAAATAAAGTGTAACCTTAAAACACCTTCATTTGTGTTGAAGATGAATGAAAGTCATATGGGTGTGGAGTGACATGAGGATGAGTAAATGATGACAGGATTTTCATTGTTGGGAGAGTCTGTGTGCTGCTGAGAGCTTTGATCACCTGTAGAAAAAAACTGCAGACTGATGTCCGACTGGCAGAGTTTGTGCAGGAAAACAGACAGGAGGAGTTTTTCTGTGCTCACAGTGTGTGTTTGATCGTATAAAGTCTGCACACTTGATGCACGAGGCGAATATAAGGGTCCCGCTCACAGCGCTCTAGTAGAGCTGAGGAAGAGTCGAGTAAAGCAGGCCATGCACACTTCCTCCATCACTCCTGAACTGAACAGCCGGGCTCAGGCCCTCTGGCTTCTTTACTAAAGGTCCTTCATGGAAGATTCAGAGCATCTCCTCAGGCTCACTGAAGTGCATGCTGTCATTATCGACGATGGCTTACTTTGAATTTATTCATGCTGACAGTTTTCACTACTGGAGGTTAGTGGGTCGCTCACGGAGGAACCGTCAGCTGTACCTCTACACCATTGACAATCAATAATGAACCTTTTTTGCCCGTAAATATTTATGTGACCACAGTTTAAGATTTTATAGCTGTCCTTGGAGGAAGTGTGGGAGAGAATGAGACATGAAGCCAGAAAACATACTCATTCTTGCTGCTCCTTCCTTCACTCATTGCTGCCATCTCAAAGATGTGGAGACAGGCTTCCACATCGTCCAGCTCTAAGAGCTTAGTTTGTAAATTGTGAGGAAATCGGGCATTGATGATCCGTTTCAGGTGTGACTGATTTCCTGGCTCTGCTCTGCCACACTAGCATGTTGTTTTCATTACCCAGTGAGATGCTGAGACACGTGTAGACAGCTGGCCATCAGAACAGCTAGCAGTAGTGTGTGTGTGTGGCTGTTGATGGGGAAGGGCAAAACAATAAATTTGTTAATCTAAAAAAATTATGTCCTGGGCCCCAGCATAGTGACTTCAAAACTTGTTAGTTTTTTTTTTTTTCTTCTTCTTCTTTTGTTGCTGCATAGAGTCTTTAGTACACTTTAGCATGCTTTTAAAAAGATTTCTTATTACAGAATTAATATACTTTAAAAGAATATACAGAAGTGCAAACTAAATGTAGTGTTATAGGGTGCTTAATTGCATGTTAATTGCAATGAAATAAAAATGTATTTTAAATGTGTCAAATGCAGTTAGCTGAACTTTTGAGTGCTTTTTTGACACTTTCAGTAGGACTTAAAGGTTTAGTTCACCCAAAAATTAAAATTAGCCTGTGTTTTACTCACCCTCGAAGCATCCTAGGTGTATATGACTTTCTTCTTTCAGACGAATCCAGTCTGAGTTATATTAAAAATTGTCCTGGCTCTTCCAAGCTCTTATCATTGCAGTCAGCGGGTGTTGCAGTTGAACAGTCCACAAGTCGTCAAATAAAGCGCGCGCATCCATAATAAAACGTGCCTCACACGGCTCCGGGGGGTGAATAAAGGCCTCCTGTAGCGAATCCATGTGTTTTTGTAAGAAAAATATCCATATTTCAAACGTAATAAACAATTTTCTCTCACTTCCGGTATCTGTCATGTGGAAGCCGTGCCGGCGGATGCGCCTCTGAGAAATGCTAGTCTCGCAAGTTTGTTAACAGGAGCAAAGGAAGCAAAGTTTCCTCTTGGTTTATATCGAAATCCTCTGACTTTCTTCTTTACAAATCCTTGGTCTGTACTTCTAATTTTTGAATGGCGTTTTGTTTTGTTCTCTCTCCGCATTCGTCACTAATCACACAACGCCGACGTGCTGTGTCATCCACCGGCACGGCTTCCGCGTATGACAGTTAGCGGAAGTGAGAGAAAAGTGTTTATTACGTTTGAAATATGGATATTTTTCTTACAAAAACACATGGATTCGCTCACCATTACGCTCAGTTTATTGCATAGATTAGTTTTTTCCTTGCGTAACGGTCAATTTTCCGCATATATAAACACCATCTTAGAAGCCGTGTTTTTAACAGCATTCTATGACTTTATGCGCATAGGGGAATTCGCCTCCGATTCAGAATGTTTCAATCCAGCTTTAGACTTGTCTATCTCTGATTTACGATTTTCACCTCTCTATTTTACTCTATTTATTAAACGCTCTAAATCAGACACTACTGAATAGGGCGTCACTATTTCAATCTCTAAAATTACGAATTGCTTTTGCCCTTATGCATCTATGCTCCAACCTCGCACCTCTAGAAACTCGCCTCTATTTATTCTACCTAATGGTTTTCCTATGACTAAGTATTGGTTTAAAACTCATTTAGCCTCAGTTTTAACTTTCTGCGGTCTTTCCCCACACTTACACACTGGGCATTCCTTCCGAATTGGAGCCGCCACAACAGCAGCCGAAAGCGGCATCCCAGACGCAACTATCAGAATGCTCGGCAGATGGTCGTCCAGGGCATACGAGATCTACATCAGATCTGACTCCTGAACCTTATTGAATGCTCAGCAAACTCTCTCGAGCTACAATCAAGGTGCGATTTCATCGCTAGCTTCTGGTGGTAGTCTTCCTTTAAATTTCTACAATGTGAGTCTCATCCCTTTTATTGTTTAGGCTTATCGTAGCCAATTTCGTAACGTTGCCTTTTCGTATACCTCAAGTATGTCGCTTTAGTGATTGCCTATCGAGGCTCTCACGAGCAGCTTATCGTAGCGCTTAAAATTAACTACAATGTGTCCTAATTTTAAGGCAATTGCGGCCTTTATATCAATTTTCTATCACGGGTCATTGCAGGCCTCTATGTACTACACATACACAGTTTGTAGTCTGCTTTTTCTCAGTTATAGCCTATCAAGGCTTTCCATCACCGCTAAAGATTGATGGCTTATTGTGCTTTGATCTAATATTGTCTAACGTTTGCACACTGCTTTTCATGGCTTTGTTTCATAGTTTTATTTTACTTCACTATTGTTTAATAATTGTCTAACGTGACCAGATGCACGTTGCTTCTCGTTGCTCTAATACGTTTCTTTTGCTTCACTTTTGCCCAATATTGTCTAACGCGACAAGAGGCATGGTGCCTTTCGCGGCTTCGTTTACACGTTTCATTTGCATCATATAACATGGCCATACGCGGCCCTCATCGTGATTTGCTTTCGTGCTCTATCGAATTACACATTCCTATGGATATGGACAGTGGCCACTGGTAGTTTGATCAACCACAACAATTGGCTTTTAGTATATTTTCATTCTATTCAAGTTGACTTATAATAACCTCACTTAATCATTCCTTAATGTTCTTACCATCATTAAGATACTCATTTTATTTTCATCCTACAAGCTATTTTGCTGTTTCATTTATGACCATTCTCTTATTTTTCAGGTTTCTCCTCTTAATGATGCTAAGTGGGAGATTTGGTCTTACATTTAATTTTTGGGGGTAGGCTCCAGCCCTACCTGTATCACCAGGCAGGACCTGCCAGAATGACTTAGACGAACGTTGCTACGGCCAAAGAATCATGTTAAGTAAAGTGAAATAGGAGTAGTATGTTGTACTGACAGATGCTTAGTTAGTATAGCTTACTTACAAGAGAGTTCTAGTAACTAAAAAAGAACTGTAGGGGTACTTGATCCTTTCATTTATGTTTACTCATGACTTAGTATAGCTACTCACTGACTCCCAGAGTGCATTGCGGTATGAATAAATTATACAGTTGCTTTGTTTTACAGTTGTTGATTTTATTTGACAATTTTATTTGCTGTCTTGTGTCAGTAGTAGCACAACAAAAAGAGCAAATAAAATGGTTATTGTCACAAGTAATGAAAATAAATGAAATTGAATTGTTACCATTGTTGTGATTCACGTGTTGAATGTTTAAGTCTGTGTGTGACTTTAGCATATTACCACTCACTATTTAAGGTTTATATAAACCTAAATAAAAACATCTCAGGGTATTTATGAAAAAAGAAATTTGATAAAGTTCATT
>NW_015660964.1:30420-30779 GCF_001515625.1 Sinocyclocheilus rhinocerous | reverse complement strand
CAATTTTATTTGCTGTCTTGTGTCAGTAGTAGCACAACAAAAAGAGCAAATAAAACGGTTATTGTTACAATTAATGAAAATAAATGAAATTGAATTGTTACCATTGTTGTGGTTCACGTGCTGAATGTTTAAGTCTGTGTGTGACTTCAGCATATTACCACACACTATTTAAAGATTATATAAACCCAAATAAAAGCATCTCAGGGTATTTATAAAAACAGAAACTTGATTAAATTCATTAATAAACACACACAATAAATGCACTAATGCTTTAATTAGAAGATAGGCCACTTTCTAAATGCAACCTATTTATTACTTTTCTTCCTTTGAAATCAAATAACTCTTGACTTCATAATTCA
>NW_015660964.1:20154-30358 GCF_001515625.1 Sinocyclocheilus rhinocerous | reverse complement strand
TTATAGTAACGTAAACCAAGTTCCAAGTGCCCAACCAAAGGGACCGCTAATCACTATAATGGTGAGAAAAAAAACCCACACATTTTAGGAAAATCAACATCTATTTATGAAGTTAGCTTATGTGATGTTCTCTCAAATATTTCAGTTGTATTGAGAATTCAACATTCAAGATGACTTTGGGAAACGAGTGAATGCAACTAGTGAAAGATAACTGCAGACATGGAGGAGATGGGTGAAAAGTCTACTAAGACTCGTTTTGTTTTCTTCTTCTTCTGTTGTTATGTTGCACATTAGCAACATATTAGTGCACTGCTGCCTCTCACTGCTTTCTTAATGTCATTGGTTCCTTTGTGTCTACTTGAATATTTTAAGTAAGTGTCACTCAAAACAGTAAGTAAATTGTTTTATTTGCCTTGAAAGTAGCTGTAACTTAATAAAACCTAGTAAGTATAACAACTAAGTAAAGATAACTAACTAAATCTAAGTAAGGTAAACTATTGGATTTTACAGTGCATAATCGAGGATCTTGATTTAATTATTTTAATCATAATAAAATCCTTGCAAACATTTGCTGCCTTCTGAGTCTTTATTGGTAGAATTCACTATGCTATGGTATAAGTCAGTCCTCTATAATGCGTTTACAGATGGTCCAAAATGCTGCTGCAAGGATGCTGACAGGCAGACGGAGGTTCGATCACATCTCGCCCGTTCTTATTTCACTAAACTGGTTACCAGTCAAATTTAGAATTATTGTTTTAAATTTTAACCTTCGTTTTTAAATCTCTGCATAATCAAGCCCCATCATATCTCTCTGAGGCAATCTCTACTCATAAACCAAATAATTCCCTAAGATCCAGTAATCTTGGTCTCCTCTCTGTTCCTAGATCGAGGGTCCATTGCAGAAGTGATCGCTGGTCCTAGTCTATGGAACAAATTACCAGCTTCTATTAGAGCTGCTGTATTTAAATACCTGCTTAAAAAAACATCTTGTCAATAGCTTTTATCTAGCCATGTCAATTGTATTGTTATATTGTGTTTTGATGTTTTGTGGTTTCTTATTTGTTTTATTTTAGCTGTATTGTACAGCACTTTGGATCAACCAAGTAGTTGTGTGAAAGTGCTTTAGAAAGAAAGAAAGAAAGAAAGAAAGAAAGGTGTTGAACTCGCATATGTGTGTAGTTGTGTTGAAAGTGCACCTGTGTGAGTGATTTGCATGTGTGGAGAATTATTGGTAATTTATGTAGCATGTGTTGTGTGAACATGCATGATGTCTGTGCATATGTATGTGTGTGATTTACTGCAGTGAATCCATGTGTGGAGTGTGCATGGGTCGCATGTGTTGTACATTCAATGTTTACAGCTGAAGGAAACATGACCTTGCCATCACATGCAGCATGTCTAGGAGTGTGAAAGGCCTGCACTGTTCGTTTACAGCTGATACTGTGTGTGTGTGTGTGTGTGTGTGTGTGTGTGTCATTAAGTGAGCAAGAACTGCTGTGCATGTGCAGGTAGTCTGAACAGTAATGTCTGTTAACGACTGCACCTCCCTCACGCTCTTCCTCTTCAATTAGAGCAGTCTGAGACAGAAGCTCATTCAAATGGACACTAAACATCTCCACATGTGTGCTCATGTGGAAACACTGCACACTTCAGTGTTTCTGCATTTTTTTAAACATTTCATCCAGCTTTTTCCCATATTGAAGTATATAAAGCCAAATTAGTCTATTGTGGTTTTGTGAGATAACTGAGAGAGCCGAATGGCCATCAGCAGTGTAATCATGTTGTGATTAAAAACCACAAAGAAGCAGCTAATTCTGCTATTAAACCCCAGAGGCCTCTAATCATGTGTGTGGGAAACACTTTAATGGAAAGTCGTATATTTTATCATCATCATTGTCATTTCTGTTCGCAGCTCTCAGTGATGTCATTGTAAGTGTTTGTTTCTGAGTTACAGCACTGTGAGTGAATTCTGTGAAGCTAATGTGTCATTTTAATCTGAAGTGAAATATTTTCTCCAGTCTCAGGCTGATAATAGACATCAGGCGTGTGTATTTTGCACTGTTCTTTACTGTCAGAAGAAGGCAGTGAATAAAGTACCAGGCACAGTGATCTTTGCTCTCACATCTGACCATTAAAAAAATTCCTGGCCTTTCTGACTGTCTTCCGACTATATATGGCTTCCTTTCTCTGTTAGTGAGGCACTTCCAGATGCACTCAAACCGCTGTCTATCCGTCTGTCCATCTGTCTCATTGTCAGCTTTCATATCCTCCTAATGGCGATAACAGCACATGTAACCATGGCAGTACTGAAGAAAACACTCATGGTCCCTTTCGAAATCAGTCTCTCGCATTGCGTGAAACGCTTTGGGGAAACTCCTGTTTACTCTGAATACTGAAGCTTGATTTGTTCAAGTTCGTGTAGCTGCACAAACATGTGGCATTTCAGCCCACCAAAAGAGGCGTCTGCCTCTTTTGTATATAGTATATAGCCGTATATTTTCTGTATATTTTGTATAAAGCCGACTGCCTATATAAGTTGGCACTGAATGCCTTTTCATCAGAATTTTCTCCTTCACCACCAAGATCATCTTCTTGCTGGACTCTGAAGAAGAAGAGAAGAAAGAAGCCTGCTTACTCAAAGTAGATGAGCCCCGGCAGTGGAAAGATGCTCCTCTTCAGCACTTCTCCCCTGCGGCCACTGGGATCTGAAAGACGCCCCCATCACAGACTATTCTTGAGATTCTTGGGGTGGCTTATCAATATACAGTTCTACATTTCAGACTGTCTCTGGCCCCATGCACTTTTTTACGAAGTACGTGGACACCGCTCTTTCCCCTCTTAGACAGATGGGAATCCGCATTATGAATTTCCTCAACGATTGGCTTATGTTAGCCAGATCGGAGCAGGAACTTCTTGCTCATAGGTCGCTGCTGCTCAGCCAACTAAAGCGTCTTGGGCTCAAAATCAATTTAGCCATAAGCTCTCAGCCAGCGTGTCATCTTCCTGGGAACAGTTATCGATTTGGCCAAGATGCATGCCTGGCTCATGCCGAAATGCTCTCTGACAATTCAGTGGCTAGCGGCGTTGTTAACATTGGGGACTTTTCGCCCTCTCAAAGTTTTCAAGAGGATGCTCGGCCTTATTCAGCCATGTCCTCTGTGATTCCTCTGGTCCTGCTTCACATGCGGCCCCTCCAATTTTGGCTCAAGGTCCGTGTCCCGTCCCATGCTTGGCACCTGGGATGCTTTCGCCTCAAGGTGACCCACCGCTGCATCAGAGCTGTGGCCCCTTGGAAATCCCCTTACCTGTATTGGACAGGCGTTTCATTGGAACTGACCTCCAGAAGGAAGGTAGTCGCGACAGATGCCTCCAGCTCGAGTTGGGGAGCTCTGTACGAGGGCAGGCCGGCATTCGGCTCCTGGTAAAACCTGCGCATCAACTACCTCGAGATGATGGTGGTTTTTATGGCTCTAAAAACCTTCCTACTAGCCTTGAAGGGGCACCACTTCTTATTCCGTTTGGACAACATGACTGTGGTAGCCTTCATAAATCACCAGGGCGTTCTCAGGTCACGCTCCCTCTACAGGATGGCGAGACGCCTCCTTCTATGGGCACATTGCAACCTGCGCTCACTCAGGGCAGTTCATATGCCTGGCAGACTGAACCAGGGAGTGGACATGCTGTCCCGAGGCAATGTATCTCCAAGAGAATGGAGATTTCACCCCCAAGTGGTTCAGATGATTTGGGCTGTCTTCGTGAGGGCAGAGGTGGACCTCTTCACCTCAGAAGACAACACTCAATGCCCTCGACAACACTCATTTCTCGAAGCAGCGAAAAGCTCTGGCCCACCATTGGCCCAGCGCTTGCCTGTATGCCTTCCCTCCGATTGCCCTGCTGCCTCAGGTTATCAGACAAGTCAGATGCTCGGTCCTCCTAGTGGCCCCACTCCGGAGGAAACAGACATGCCCCTTGGCCAATGCTGCTGAGGAAGGACCTCCTCTCACAAGCGAGAGGAATGATGTGGCATACCCGGCCCGAGCTGTGGAGCCTTCATGTTTGGCCCCTCGACGAGAGTCTTTATAACTAACTAACAACATTTTGGATGCTAGAGCCCCATCTACAAGATGCCTCTACGCCCTTAAATGGTCCGTATTTTCTGGTTGGTGTGCAGTCCAGAATAAAGATCAGTCCTCATGTGACGTGCCATCCATTCTAACCTTTCCACCTTGTCCTCATACTGTGCTGACCTGGGACTTGTCTATGGTCCTCAGGGCCCTTCGAAGTCCCCTTTTGAACCACTCCAGTCAGCCAACTTACTGTCGCTTAAGACCACCCTCCTTTTGGCTTTAGCATCAGTCAAGCGAGTGGCCGATCTACAAGCTCTCTCATTTAGCACTTCCTGCCTTGAGTTTGGGCCTAGCCATCCTCAAACCAAGACATGGCTATCTGCCCAAGGTGCTCTCCACTCCGTTCAGAGCACAGTTATCACCCTTCTAGCTCTTCCTAATTCAGAGGATGAGCAGGGCTCCAATTTACTCTGCCCGGTTCGGACTCTTAGAGTTTACGTAGAGCACTCTAGCCACATTGGGCAATCAGAGCAGCTCTTTGTATTCTTACAAAGAATACAAACCTGGACACCCCTGCCCTTGTTAGCTCATGCTTCTTAGGAGCCCTCATCATGGGCGCTCCAGGGCTGGGCTCGCAAAGCAGCTTTGTTCTGCGCTTATTTATAGCACTGCGCTATTGGATACACTCCCTAAAGCGTTTCACGCAACATGAAAGTTTTCGAAAGGGAACGCTCCGGTTACTAATGTAACCTCGGTTCCCTGAGGTGATCGGACCGGGCATTGAGTAGGCTGCCATGCTATAAAACTGCATGTGAGTTGGTGAATGTCGCAATCAGTCGAAAAGTTCTGATGAAATGGCGTTCGGCACAGACTTATATAGGCAGTTGCCTGTTTTGGCGGGCTGAAATGCCATTTGTTCGTGCAGCTACATGAATGTGAACAAATCAAGCTTCAATATTCAGAGTAAACAGGAGTTTCCCCAAAGCATTTCACGCAAAGCTTGTTCCCGTTATCTCAGGGAACCGAGGTTACGTTAGTATCCAGAGTGTTTTTCTTCTTCCTTCCTTTTTCCTTAGTTCATTTCTGTAACAATTAGCAGTTACACTTTATTTTAATAGTCCACTTTAGACATTCCACTAAATAATTAATATTTGCTGACACTTTATTTTGGTCCCTCAACAGACATTCTACTAACTATAAGTGACTTTTCAACTCCTTGTCAACTAACTCTCATTAGAGTATTAGTAGACTGCTGCCATTTTGCTTCGATTATTTTGTACACTGTAATGTATTATAAGATAACTAACAAACTGGTAAGATTTTAAAACATTTTCATCTTAAATCAATATCTTTTATCGCCATAATTATTTATGTGTTGAAATGTTGTGTAATAAGTGTAAGACTGCACCGTATCCCTCTAGCATCCCACCGTAAATGTCCATCTAGTTTGAACTTGCCGCTTGCTCGCAACTGCTGTGTTCACGGAAGCTTTGCGTAAAAATTTTCAACTCAAATCAATATTTAGTGTCCAATTATTTACTTATGGGCAAGTAGCCGTGTAATGAGTGAGATAATGTACATCCGCTTCGCATCGGGGTCCTGATCACTCTGTCGGGGGTTGTGATAACTACCGGCTGGATGTGCATTGTCCCTTACTTAGGTGGTGCTGTCGTGCTCCTTATAATGTCCTGGGACGGTCAGTTGGGCAACAAGATCACAGCACTTCTCTCAAAGATGCGCTCTGTCCTTGCATCCTTCAGAGTAAGGTAGCCTAGCAAGGCTGGCCTACACGAGATCACAAGTCTGTACTTTGCATTCTTATAATTGAGAAACAGCCAGAGTGTTTTTAGTGCCTTGCTATGCACTGGATCTGAATAAGAGTTCAGAATGACATTGCTATGGCTAAGCAACATAAAATGCTTGCATTTTCACTGCTGCAGTTTGCTTCTGTCACTTTTTCTTGGCTTGGAGCATCACATACCGTCTTTTACCTCAAGTTATTTCAGCGAGAGGCCTCATCTGAGAGACACAAAAACATCTTGCTTTGGGCGGCTACAAATCTGTCAGAAACTGAACATCATGTCCACAGATTCTGACTTTTAGTCACCATGATTTCTGTGTGATGGCAAAGAGCTCAAGAAGGAAAGGGGAAATGTGTGAGGGAAGCCCAATAAACACTCTTGTTTCCATCAGAGATCATAGAGACCAATGGAGACCAATAATAAAGAAAAAACGCAAGTGGAACTGCATGTTGTCCGTTTGATTTATGATCACTAAGTGTTTTGCAGAAATGGATCGTAGGTGTCATCCTTGCTAGAAAAAATCAGGGATTTCTAGACTGGTTCATGCTGTGGGTCTGGTTGGTAGAGCAGTTCTTTCTGGTGAAGTTGGTTGACCAACACAAACCTGTACAACCATCAGATGTAGTTTACGGTTGAAGCGATGGGTTTTCACTGTTATGCCAGTGAGCATCAGTGTAACAGTGGGCTAGTTAAGTATCACGAGCAGCCAAACGTTACGCTCTCATCCTCTGATGGTCATTAATGTGGACTGCAGAACATATTATGGGTTAGACCCTGGCTTGCTCTCAAATACTGATTGGTGAGCGGCTTTTTTTTACCCAAGCCTTGATATCTGCTGCACTGAAGGAATGGGAAACTGATCTCAGAACTGACGTACTTGCTAGGCAGATGAAAACAGAACCTGAGTGGTTTGTCCAGATCATGTTTGCTCCGTCTGTCTCTCTGACATCGCTGTGAGCTTTAATGCTTCCATAACTCTGAGTCCCGGAAAGAGTGCTGATCTTTCCTCACCTCTTCAGACCAGGAGAGCTGAACTTTAGTCAGATTAACTGCTGCAAAGCATTAACGGCACCTCACAACCACGGCTTCATGTCTCAACCTGTGACCTCTGAGATCGAGGATGGGGAAGTGCTTGGCCTGTTGAAAACCTGTAAAATAATGCAGCCCAGTCCCTGCACAGGCCACTTACTGTGCTCAGATGGCCTGAGTAACTTCTAAATTCAACCAGATCTCATGTTAAACTGATAACCATTCGTACAAGCTGATCTTTTGGTTAAATCCTTAGATATGGCCTCGTATGAGTTGTATACAAACCAGTCAACGCATTCTCCGATCAGTACAAACTGGCTTTCATGTGGTCATTGCATTACTACAAATAGGGAAGTCAAGGTCAAAGGTCAAAGGTCAAAAGGGTAACAGGTAATAGAGGTCAAATGACCCTCTGAGGAATTCTAGTTCATCCTGTAGGTTGAAAAAGCAAGCAGGAACATTTCCCACCCTCTCCTCTAAATAAATCAATACACTGTGTGAAAGATGAGTATGTATGTTGTTATGGATCAGTTGATCTAGTGCACTGTTTAAGTGGTACTAATTGAACGGTCAGCACCTGTCTTGACCACTACTTACACTAGTTTAGATTTCATTTATGTCGATTTAATGAAAGTTACATCTACTCCTACAACAGAACTGCATACCTATTCACTCAAATACATGTAGACAAGGGTCTAAAACTAACATTTTGCAATACCTGCGTGTGGCTGGTGACTTTGTTTATTTATATAGGGCTCTATACAATACAGATTGTGTCAAAGCAGCTTTACAGTGTTAAACAGGAAAAACTTTAGACTTTAGAAAATTTACCAGCCATGAAACTGGATTAATTCAATCAATTAAACCACAGAGCTTTTCTTTTGGTGGAAAGCCACAGGGGAACTTAACTTTTGAAATGATTCTCTTGTTGGCAACAGAATTTATAAACAATGCTCTTTACAAAATTTGGCACGTCTATGTATATATACAGTTATCTTCCTTTGCATGTAGGCAATGTGCTAATCATTAATTTGTGCCAAATATACTGCAACTACAAGTCCTTATACATTTGTATACTTAAGCTATTTAAGACACAAAAGTGATCTGTATGCTGGCATGACTTATTAATGTGGTCTGCACACATTTGGCATAGTCAATATGCAGCTTTCTTCACACCATTCTGTCTTTACTAAGACCCTTCATCACAAAAATTAGATTGTTAAATTTCAAATGATAAAATGATAGACATTTAAAATAAATGTATTGTCACACTTTGTGGTTGTGAAACATTAATGGATCGTGTCTACTGTTAATGTGATGATCTACACTCTTTTACTTTTTTTACCTGAGTGAACTTGAGAAGGACAGACTTCATACAGTCACTAAAAATCACCAAAACACAGCTGATCAGGAATCACAGTAAAAATGCCTGTGGCTGCGAAGCATCATTTGTTTGCAGATGACACTTTGAAACACTATCTAATGCAATGTCGTTGAGATATTGTCCATAAAACAGTATGTGTCTCTGAGGTCCCATCAAAAGCTTAGAGGACTCACTTGACCCCTTACTGCAAGTTCTGCCCCCTTGGTTACTGTTGATAGGTCTGACAAGCAACAGTGTGTTTACAGAGTATCCCATAAGACTAAAATGAAGATTTATGGGAATGATTTCTGGTAGACTGTGATCCAGAACTGAGGCAAACAGTCAACAGGGAAAACTGTCCCTTTATAGGGATTATAAGTATAGAGTAAGTGAAGAGTTGTGTCTCTTACATTTCTACAACAAACTCCCTCCTTACTGTCACCTCTTCAGTAAGCTGAGTCAGTATGTTAATGAATCATTATCAGCATTCATTTACCCTTGTACCTTTGTTTGGCAGTAGAGCTGAGGTAAAAGGTGATGTTAAGTGTGAATGAAGGACGTGTGGGATGGCTGATGCCACTGCGCTGAGGAGCCTGGTAGAGCCAGAATGAGCGGGTTTCAAACAGAGATGCCATCCGTCCTCAGAAACGCAGAGGAGCACACTCACCTGGAATCGGTTAACTTGACAGCTGTGTTTCAGCGGGACGGGTCGGGGCTCTGTGTGCAGTCATGTGTCCCCTATAAAAGGGTTTCCCTCCAGGGCCAGATGCTGTGCAGTGATGGATTTTACAGCTGCTGTGAAACATGCATTGCTAATATAAGACAGGCAGACACCCACATCAAACACACAACACAGAGCAAAACACACTCAAAGAACAACTGTGCCATTTATTCATTGTCTTGAAGCTCTCAGAGTGTTATGGCAGCCATGCTGCAAGAGATGTCCAGTAGAGGAATCAGACATTTTCTGAAAATAAAATGCACTAACTTTTTATTGGATTATCTCCTCTTTTTTTTGGAGGACTGTACTGTTCTGACTCCCCACCTGTTTTTTGCCTCATGGATATATTTTCTGGATATTGTGAACATGAAAAATCCACATAGGATTTAATTAGATTATACCACATAATAAATTAGATTATATCTGTTTTGTGTGTGTGTGTGTTTGTGTGTGTGTGCAATGTGTTCAGTGTGTGCCATCAGAATGATGTTTTCTGTGTTTTCCTTAATTTAAGTTCAATGAACTAATTATTTTTTTGAGTGTACTAAATTTTTGTAAGTCTAATGGACTTCATTGTAATAAGCTTTGAACAAATTTTAACTACACAAATTATTGATTTGAAATTACTCAAAAGCAAGTGGCATGTGTTACGGGGCTGACAAGACGTGAGACGTGTGGATCCATGTGCAAGCTTTATTCTGAACAGAAGACAGAGACGTGGTCATAACAGGCAGGGTCAAACAATGGCAAACAGGTATATGGCGGGCAAAACACAAGAATAGTCCTAGGGCTAGCGTAGGTCGACGATCGGCAGACAGAATCACAGGGGCGAGACTAGAGGGATAAATCCAGGGAGACGGGCAAAGATCAGAACCGAGGAAACCGACAAGGCAAGGCAAGGAAACACGGGAAGGAAAAGAGGAACTAGGAATGAAACAGCTGTGTGCAATCAGTGCTGTGTGCAATCAGTGCAATGAATGATGGGATATGTAGTCCGGGATGATAAGCAACAGTTAGTGTAGTGCGAGAGTCAATGTAATGGAAAGGGTGACCCCTGATGGTAAGCAGACGGAAGTTCATGGACCGGATGCGTGACAGAGCCCCCCCCAAGGAGCGGCTTCCAGACGCTCAAAACACTTTATGATTCCGGAGGGCGGTGGAGTGGAGGCGGAACAGGGGGAGGGATGGAGGGCCACGTTCATGTGGAAGTGGAGAGACCGGG
>NW_015660964.1:18415-18525 GCF_001515625.1 Sinocyclocheilus rhinocerous | reverse complement strand
GAAGAGACTGCAGCGGATACCATGGCCTCAGCAGTGGACACAGTGGACACCGCTACCTCGGGAGGTTCTGCAGCGTAAGCCGCCACCTCTGGAGATGTTGCCGCTGCCTC
>NW_015660964.1:13556-18225 GCF_001515625.1 Sinocyclocheilus rhinocerous | reverse complement strand
GTGTAACAGACAGGACGTGACATGACTCTGGATGAACAGTTGAGACGTGACGAGGCTCTGGATGAACGGCTGAGATGTGACGAGGTTCTGGCAGATCAGATGAGACTTGACTTGACTCAGCAATGGAAACTGTGACTTGAGTTGACTCAGGGGAATCAACTATGACTTCACTTGACTCAGGGGAATCAACGGTGACCAGACTTGACTCAGGGGAATCAACTTGACTGAACTCAGGAAGATCAGCTGTGACTTGACTGAACTCAGGGAGAACGACTGTGACTAGACTTGACTCATGAGGATCAGCTGTGACTAGACTCGACTCAGGAAGATCAACTGTGACTAGACTTGACTCATGATAATGAACTGTAACTTGACTCATGACGATCAACTGTGACTAGACTTGACTCAGGAAGATCAGCTGTGACTAGACCTGACTCATGATGATCCACTGTGACTAGACTTGACTCATGATGATCCACTGTGACTAGACTTGACTCATGACGATCAACTGTGATTTGACTTGACTCCTGACGATCAACTGTGACTTGACTAGACTTATGAATATCAGCTGTAACAGTTAGTGTAGTGCGAGAGTCAATGTAATGGAAAGGGTGACCTCTGATGGTAAGCAGACGGAAGTTCATGGACCGGATGCGTGACAGCATGAACCTTAAATAAATACCTAAATGCATATGATTTCAGTGTGTGCAACTAATACCTTACCCGTGTATTAGTGCGTGTAATAATGAACTTTTAGCAGATGTGCACATTTAATGCTTACGGTCACTTCCAGGTAAGTCCACCAGAAATATAATAAAGTACAATCCCAGTCTAGATATCAATAAGAAGTATGCTAACATGGGAAGGAAAAGTGCACTAATCAAGCAGCTCAAAAGTGTTACTTGTTGCATATTAGGCCAGTGTCTGATATGGGCTAGGCTTAAAAGTCACATGAACCTAAAAAAAAAAAAAAAACTGAAATGGCCTGATTGACTTGTAATGTGAATGCATCCTCTGATACTCGGAGAAATATCAGAATAAGTTCAGTTCTCTCTCAGAACGAATGGCTGTGGGTGAGAAGGTGCCCTCTGATGGAGATCTCAGAACACCCTTTAAAACCCATGAGGGGCTGGCTGGGTTTGGGGTGCTATGTACCTTCAATAATTTCATTATTTATAATACTTATTAAATTGTTGGCTGGAATACTTGATTCTGATTGGCCTGTGGCAAATACATGGGTAGTTTAATAAATAATGTTTTAAAATAATGATGATAAACTGTGTTTGTTGTCCCTGAATGGTAAAATCACCCCATTCAAATCGATATTGTCCATGTATTTTTGGCAGTTGCACATGTTATAAGCTTGATAGGATACAGTCAGCTTCTGTGTTCCTGATCACCCCGCCAGGGTTTATTTTGAAATAAAATCGCTTTTATCCACTTACATATTTAACGTCACTTCCATACAAACAGTCCAATGTATCATAAACTTCAGACTTTTCCCTCACTATGTCACTCTTTCTCTCACACACAGAGTTGTTCTGCCTCTGAGGTTTCTGTGTCTGTGGAGGTTCATTCTCTCACTCCCTCTGTCAGCGTAGCTGGGATTTTTCTCTCTGTGTTATTTTCCTGAATGGTCAGCTTTGACGCATTTCTCAGACACAATGGTGGCCTTTTAGGTTCTGAATATTTCTCTGTGTTCCTATCTGACCGAACAGCCCAACAGCAGCATTTCCAGACACACTGAAGAGAGAGAATATCCCCTCAGCCCGTGTCAGCACGGTTTATACTCAGAAAACCATATTTGTTTTCCTGTGACTTGGTTCCAATATAATACTGTGAATCTATTGAGTCACATTATATGATTAGCTTTTTAGTTTCAAATAAACAATGTTACAATCAGACTCTGATTATGAATTACAAAAATAACCTTATATAATTCATACACTACATGGTTGAGTACATAGTGCATAAGTACATAGTGTATGAGTGCATAGTGTATAGTGTGTCATTTGGGACGCAGCTTTAGTACTTGAATATATAATTACACTGTAACAACGGCACTATAAAATAAAATGTAACCACATGTTTTAAAAGAGCTGTCATGGGCTATTGATATATTTTCAAATTAAATGATTAATTCTAATAATTGATACACTAAATGATCCAGGATAAGTTGTTTTGTAGCTTTATGTTATTAGTATTGAGACATTGAGTGAAATGAGAACATCCGCTCTCTCTGTTCAGAGGTCATGTTTTTCTTTTCAATCCAGGCCTCCTGTTTTCCTCTAGTTTATTAGATGAGCACCACCATATGGTGTGCAAAAGAAACCCTAAAGTAGAAAAATCATCCCTTGTCTTGTAAAGTCAGACTGTTGGCCTTTGTACACTTCATCTCTGTTTCTGTCTGTTCTCTTTCTTTACTCTCACTCGCTCTCTTTCTCTCTGTCTGCTGATCTCTCTTCATCTTTCTCTCTCTCTCTCTCTCTCTCTCTCTCTCCCTCTCTCTGTCTCCCTGAGGAGTGATAGCCAGCAGTCTCAATTGTTTCTTGATGTTCTTCCAGTCTGTGCTTTGACTTCTGAAAATGGACAAAGCAGAATTTTCCCTACAGACTTTTGTTTAATATAATGTGCTGCTTTATGGCAGCCTCTGTTTGATGGATAAACAGAACAGGTTTTCCCACCTTGAAAACCTTTCAATTACTTTGTTCTGTCCTCTCGGAAAAACAAATGTATGGGCTTGTGCAGGATTCAGAACTGAATTGAGAAAGTCTTTTATATTCCAAATCAGTATATTCTGAATTTCAACTGAATTTAAATTGAGGTAGCAAACATGATACGTAATTGCTGTGATGAACTCAGACTCAAGGTTGGGCTAGAATCCATTTTGAAGAAAAGTTTAATTAACAAATCTAAAACTGCTGGCACAAATGTGGTCAGTAAAATGGGCAGTGGTCAAATTACAGGCAAACAGTTCAGTGGGAAATCAAGATAGAAACAATAATTAAACCTACAAACAGGAAGTATCTGTAGAAGGAATGGTGTGATGTCAATGTCCTGGAGTGAGCTTTCTCTGGTGGTTGTATGAGTGAGTGAGTCCCTGGCTATGGCTATGGTCTGCATAGCTTTAGCCGTGGATGAGAGCGGATGGATGAGTTCAACACATGTGCAGTTCTGTTCCGTTCTGTCTCAACATTCACCTTGTGGCTGCGCTATTGTACGCGGACCTTCCACGTGGTCACAAAAATTGGGCTGCACGCAAATGGTGTGTGTGGACGTCTGTGGACACTTCTGATGACAAAAATTGCCAAAGTATACTTTGGGATTTAGGATACTAAATGGACCTACATACTTGGGACTGAGTTTGAATTTAATTTGTTGGGCCCAGATGGTATGCTAGAGTCTGACATGAGTGTTGACCCACACCCTTTGACTGATCCAGTCGTCCACCACTGGCACTGTTGAGGGTTCACCTGACCAAGGGAACATGGGTGGTTGGTAGCCCAGAACACATTGGAAGGGAGTGAGTCCAGTGGAGGAATGAGTGTGGGAATTCTGGGCATATTCAGCCCATGGAAGAAAGTCCATGCTTACGGCTGCTATGCGATCTGAAGATCCGATCTTATGAATGAACCTCTTCACCTGTCCATTAGTCTGTGGGTGACAGCCTGAGGTGAGACTGATATTCATATTTAACTGTTTGCAGAATGCCTACTATAATAGGAATAAGTTTCGTTTTTAAAAATCGCTTTGGTCTCGTACTGTATTGCGTACCTTGTCAGTGTCGTGCGCTTTGCTTGGCCATTTGTTGTGATAAACAGGAAAGTGTGTTCAAGCGCCAGCAAAACAGTGTAAAGAAATACTCTTTGTGAGAAGCAGTCAATCAGCAGAAGTTTAAAGCAGCTTGTAAGTGTATTTATTTCTTGTCAATTTTTGACAAATACACTTGTAAGTGTATTTATTTCTTACTCCACTGCACACCTCGGATCACTTCCTCCTCACTCTTAACCTCAACATGGTTCCTGACACAACACATACCCCTCCACATCTTTTCGACGGACATAACCTACGCTCACTCTCACCCTCCCGGCTGTCTGCTATGGTTTCATCTTTGCTTCCTTCCCCTGAACAGTTATCATCTCTTGATGTTAACAGTGCTACTGATACTTTCTGCTCCACTCTTACAACTTGTTTAGATGCTGTCTGCCCCTTGTCTTCCAGGCCAGGGCTGCTGAAAGGGTATCATTAACTGTTCCCTCCTGGTGGAATGACCTGCCCAAATCAATCCGAGCAGCTGAGTCCTTAGCCATCTTCAAGAAACGACTAAAAACACATCTGTTCCACCTTTATTTGACGCTCTAACTCTAACACTTTCTATTAATACTTTTCTATTTCTATTAATTCTACTTTATCTATACTTATCTTTTTTTATTTAAAAAAACAACAAAAAACAAACAAACACTAGCTTTCTATTTTTTCTATTCTATCTACTTGTTTTTCTTTGTGTGTGTGTGTATATATGTGTGTGTATATGTATATGTGTGTGTGTAAAATATATATGTATATATATATATATATATATATATATATATATGTGTATGTATGTATGTATGTATATATGTATATATATATATATATATGTGTATATGTATATATATATATATATATA
>NW_015660964.1:6317-13461 GCF_001515625.1 Sinocyclocheilus rhinocerous | reverse complement strand
TACCTTGCTACATGTACTGCGTTAGGCTAACCGAGACTTGTCATTTGCACTTATATATTGTTGCTCTTTTGTTAGTTTTAACTGCTTTTATTGTCCTCATTTGTAAGTCGCTTTGGATAAAAGCGTCTGCTAAATGACTAAATGTAATGTAATGTAAATGTATAATACTCATGAAGTAAAGTGTACACCAGAATGAATTGTGACTTGCGTGATGGTGCATTGGACACCTGGTTGTTCGCTTCTGAGAAGCATATGAACCCACTGGGTGATGTCTGAGCATACGTGGTACGTATTGTTTGGTAGGAGGGTATGTGGCTGGGGTTGGATCAGTTTGTTGTTCACACTGGATCTCTTCCATGATGTCCTGTCGGTTGGGTGCTGTAATGATTGATGGTAGTAAAATTGAGTCTCGGTAGGGTAGGAGCATGTGAAGGGTCATGCCTCCTGGAGAAGGCATCTGTTTTGCTGTTCTTGCTGCTGAGTCGATGCGTGACTGTGAGCTGAAGTACATCAGATAAGAAAGATTGGTGGGATATCTAACTTGTAGAACCTCTTACTGTATTATCAACACAAGGAAGACACAAGTGTAATAAAATGTTTTTTATTACACTTGTGTCTTCCTTGTATTATCAACACAAGGAAGACAAAAGTATAATTACATTTTTTTTTATTAACAAATGATAGACAAGAGTAATCAACAACTACTAAATGAATACCATAAATTAAAAAGGAATAGATGCATGAGATGCATGAAATGTAAGTGATTCAGTTGGGTGTTGCTATGGCAGGAGTTACGTTATCTTATGAAAAGATAAACTAAAACTAATAAGGTGAAGAACCTTATTATGCCTAAGACAAATACATGAAAGATTATTTGTTCTTTACTGATCAGCAGTATATCATCTAATGTAAATTAGAAAATCATATAATGATAATATACAACAGCCAAGGACCTTGACCAAAGGGACTAATTGTCTTTGTTCATCCAACAACCATCTACTATTCATCTCATAAGCTATGGTCAACAACTGATGAATTATTAGATTCTTTATCACTTCACTTAAGGACTGTATTGTATCACACATTCTACTTTGAAGACTGATCTCTCTGTGGTCAGATGGATCTATGAATTGATTAACTTATTTGGTGTTTCCTCAGCTCTTGAAAACTTTGTATTCTGGTATAGACTTGTTGATGTTGATGTGTGGCACACAATATGCACTGAATACACCTGGCTCATTGAAATGTAGCAATCTGTGTGGTCCCTCAATATTTTTTTATGCAGCATCAAAAAGTTAGGTGTTACATAAAACATGTCGCCCGAACAGGAATCATCAGAAAGAGAAGGAAAATCGAACTGAATTTTGATAAGAGACACAAATTCTACTTTTCATGAGTCATGCTGTTTTGTTGATTGTGTTTTTGTAGTGACCTATTTTGGTAAGCATTATAATCAACTTGACAAGACTTTAGGCTTTAAAGCTAAAGTTAATTCAAACGGTTCAATAGCTGCAAAATGGCCACCTTGCGTAAAGAGACAGGGGGTGAGGATCCTTTGATCCCAGACTACTCTTCAGAACCTTTCACTACTCGTCATGAGCCAATACAAGACCTTGTTTTTTTTTTCTCAGTAGCTTGTATCTGGAAAATTAGCCTGAACATGTTGAACAAGAATGTGATTTTGATGGCTCTTTGCTACCTCCTCCTCCTCCTCCAAATGAGGAAGATGAAAGCTTATTTATGATGATTATGGCTTCAAAAATGCATAAAGTTGAATGTAAATTGGACGGGCTGGAAAATTCATCTGATGTTTTAAGGATTATCAACACCAGTTGAAGGAGCAAAGTAATAGGATGACTGCCATCGAATGGGGTGGGGGATTTGGGTTTCTCAGCAATCTCTGCATACTCCTCTGGAATTTTAGTTTGAGCTTGAAAATTGGGGCTTTCTGTACTTGTGGAGAGACATGGCAGAGTGATTTCAGAGTTCAAACAGTGTTGCTGACAATAACTTGACCACTAGATAGGTTCACCTTGTACCCAGGATATGTTGGGGTCATGAATCATTAACCATGGGTGACCTAGGATGAATTGGTTATTTGGGGAGGATATTACATATAATCTTTTCTGTGTGGAATAAAACAATGAATAGAGTCAGAGGTATGGTTTGTTGCGTAATGCCTGTTCCCATTATAGATGGCTGTGATATTGCTGGATGGCATGCATGGTATGGTTGTTATGTTGAGTTCTGTGAGGAGTTCATGATGGATTAGATTTACAATCGAATCCTTGTGTAAGTGTAAGGGTTGTACAGAAACATCCTGTCTCCTCACTGGTTATTTAAACAATTATTTAATCTGATTAGAGAAATAATAAAACAAGGTCTGTTCCTGATTGTCCGTGTCCCAGACAGCCAATGTCCAATCCAGTGCTTTTCCAGTGAGTGAAGTCATAATAAACTACTTTGTAGTTTCCAGACAGAATGCCTCAGGCTGGTTGGAGAAATATCTTGAACTTTCGCAAAAACCCTTGCGTTTATCCTCTGAACTATCAAACCTGTCTGGTTGGGCAAATCTTACCAGGTTGGCTCTGGTAGGTGGGATAGATTGAATGTGTTAAGATGGTTGTTAGAGACATGTTTGGTAGGTAAAGGCCATTTGCAGCTGTGACAATTCCACTGAATTCAGATCTGGTGAAATATTCTGTTAACTTAGACTTGAGGTCAGGTTGAAATCAATTTTGCAGAAGAGTTTAATTAACAAATCCAAAACAAGTAGGCACAAACATGGTCAATAAAACTGGCAGTGGACAAATAACAGGCACACAGTCCAGCAGGCAATCAAGATAGTAATGATAATCCAGAAATGTAAATCCAATAACCAGGCACAAGATCACAACATAAAACAAGACATTAATACAATGGAGAAATGCCCAGTAAGGCAATACTTTGCAATGGGTATATGGAAGCACATGGCTTTTAAACCTACAAACAGGAAGTATCTGTAGACGCAATGGAGGAATGTCAATATTCGGGAGAGGGCTCCCTCTGGTGGCTGGATGAATGAGCCTCTAGCTGTGGCTCTGGCTAATTGTAATTCACATGCTAATTTTATGAACCCATGAACAAGTAATCATACACACAACAATTTCCAGAAACATTAGATGATAATAATCATTATAATTAAAATTTGAAGCTTTTTTGGCTTAGCAAAAATGTTTGTTTTAACATACTTTAACATTTGTGTTGCAACATACTGTATTTCATTACGTTCTGCCACTGCAATCTGCCATTCCAATTTAGTTAATAAAAAAAAATCCACCACTGTATGAATCATAATTTTCTGCTGTATGATTAAACTGACAGAGTGTGTCTGCCTCCCGAACAATGTTAGGTAGGTTATTCCAGAGTTTAGGCCAGGGGTGGCGAACGTTGGTCCTGGAGAGCCGCAGCCCTCTGAAGTTTTGCTTCAACCTTAAATCAAACACACCTGGAACAAGCTAATCAAGGTCTGAAGGGTTACTAGGAAGCTACAGGCAGGTGAGTATTTATTAGGGTTGGTGCTGAACTCTGCAGAGCTGCGGCTCTCCAGGACCGGAGTTCGCCACCCCTGCTGCATTTTGGACCAGCTGGAGTTTGTTTATTAAGCGTGCAGAACAACCACCAAATAAAGCGTTACAATAATCTAACCTTGAGGTGATGAATGCATGAATTAACATTGCTGCATTTGACATTGAGAGCATAGGTCGTAATTTAGATATATTTTTGAGATGGAAAAATGCCGTTTTACAAATGCTAGAAACGTGGCTTTCAAAGGAAAGACTGCTATCAAATAGCACTATTGCACCTTTAAGCGTGCAGAACAACCACCCAATAAAGCTTTACAATAATCTAACCTTGAGGTCATAAACGCATGGATTAACATTGCTGCATTTGACATTGAGAGCATAGGTCGTAATTTAGATATATTTTTGAGATGGAAAAATGCCGTTTTACAAATGCTAGAAACGTGGCTTTCAAAGGAAAGACTGCTATCAAATAGCACACCTAGGTTCCTAACTGATGACGAAGAATTGACAGAGCAGCCGTTAAGTGTTAGACAGTGTTCTAGGTTATTATATGTGGAGTTTTTAGGTCCTATAATTAACACCTCTGTTTTTTCAGAATTTAGCAGTAAGAAATTACTTGTCATGCAGTTTTTTTATATCGACTACGCATTCCGTTAGTTTTTCAAATTGGTATGTTTCGCCGGGCCGAGAAGAAATATAGAGCTGAGTATCATCAGCATAACAGTGAAAGCTAACACCGTGTTTCCTGATGATATCTCCCAAGGGTAACATGTAAACTGTAAAGAGTAATGGCCCTAGTACTGAGCCTTGAGGCACTCCATACTGCACTTGTGATCGATATGATACCACTTCATTCACTGCTACGAATTGATGGCGGTCAGATAAGTACGATTTGAACCATGCTAATGCACTTCCATTAATACCAACAAAGTTTTCTAGTCTATGCAAAAGAATGTTGTGGTCAATAGTGTCAAACGCAGCGCTAAGATCCAATAGCACTAATAGAGAGATACAACCACAATCAGATGATAAGAGCAGGTAATTTGTAACTCTAATGAGAGCAGTCTCGGTACTATGATACGGTCTAAATCCTGACTGGAAATCCTCACAGATACCATTTTTCTCTAAGAAGGAATATAATTGTGAGGATACTACCTTTTCTAGTATCTTGGACAGAAAAGGGAGATTCGAGATCGGTCTGTAATTAACTAGTTCTTTGGGGTCAAGTTGTGGTTTTTGATGAGAGGCTTAATAACAGCCAGTTTGAAGGTTTTGGGGACATATCCTAATGACAATGATGAATTAATAATAGTCAGAAGAGGATCTATGACTTCTGGAAGCACCTCTTTTAGGAGCTTAGATGGAATAGGGTCTAACATACATGTTGTTGGTTTAGATGATTTAACAAGTTTATACAATTCTTCCTCTCCTATAGTAGAGAATGAGTGGAATTGTTCCTCAGGCGATCTATAGCAAGCTATCTGATGCGATACTATAGCTGACGGCTGCATGGTTACAATTTTATCTCTAATAGTATCGATCTTAGAAGTAAAGTAGTTCATAAAGTCATTACTGCTGTGCTGTTGGGAAATGTCAACACCTGTTGATGCTTTATTTTTCGTTAGTTTAGCCACTGTATTGAATAAATACTTGGGGTTATGTTTGTTTTCTTCTAAAAGAGAAGAAAAGTAATCAGATCTAGCAGTTTTTAATGCTTTTCTGTAGGATAGGTTTTCTTTCCCGCCAAGCAATACGAAATACCTCTAGTTTTGTTTTCCTCCAGCTGCGCTCCATTTTCCGGGCTGCTCTCTTTAGGGTGCGAGTGTGCTCATTATACCACGGTGTCAGACTGTTTTCCTTAATCTTCCTTAAGCGTAAAGGAGCAACTGTATTTAAAATGCTAGAAAAGAGAGAGTCCATAGTTTCTGTTACATCATCAAGTTGTTCTGAGGTTTTGGAAATGCTAAGGAATTGGGATAAATCAGGAAGATTACTTACAAAGCAGTCTTTTGTGGTAGAAGTGATGGTTCTACCATACTTGTAACAAGGATTAGAATTTACAGTTTTAGCTATATGAAGTTTGCACAAGACTAAATAATGATCTGAGATATCATCGCTTGGCTGCATAATTTCAACACCATCAACATCAATTCCATGTGACAGTATTAAATCTAGAGTATGATTTCGACAATGAGTAGGTCCTGAGACATGTTGTCTAACCCCAATAGAGTTCAGAATGTCTATGAATGCTGATCCCAATGCATCTTTTTCATTATCAACATGGATATTAAAATCACCAACAATTAAAACTTTATCTGCAGCCAGCACTAACTCGGATATAAAATCAGCACATTCTTTAATAAAGTCTGTATGATGCCCTGGTGGCCTGTATACAGTAGCCAGTACAAACGACACAGGGGATTTATCATTAACACTTGTTTCTCTGGATAATGTTATATGAAGCACCATTACTTCAAACGAGTTATACTTGAAACCCGCCTTCTGAGAAATACTGAAAACATTGTTATAAATTGAAGCAACACCTCCCCCTTTACCTTTTGGACGCGGCTCATGTTTATAACAGTAATCTTGGGGGGTAGACTCATTTAAAATAATGTAATCATCAGGTTTTAGCCAGGTTTCTGTCAAACAGAGCACATCTAGTTTATGATCAGTGATCATATCATTTACAAAAAGTGCTTTCGTAGAAAGGGACCTGATATTCAATAAGCCAAGCTTTATCATTTGTTTATCCATATTGCATCTGTTTTTTATTTGTTGAACATCAATTAAATTGTTACTCTTAATTTGGTTTGGACGTTTTTTGTATTTTCTAGTTCGGGGAACAGACACAATCTCTATAGTGTGATATCTAGGTGAAAGAGTCTCTATGTGCTGAGAATTAACTGATTTCTGTGACATGAGGCGGCTAGCAGACGGTCGGTTTAGCCAGTCTGTCTGCTTCCTGACCTGGGCCCCAGTTAGTCAAGTACAAACTCTAAGACTATGTGCCATATTTCTAGAGAGAAGAGCGGCACCACCCCAGGAGGGATGAAGACCATCTCTTTTCAACAGGTCAGGTCTGCCCCAAAAACTCATCCAATTATCTATGAAACCTATGTTATTCTGCGGGCACCACTTAGACATCCAGCCATTGAGTGACGACAGTCTGCTATGTATCTCGTCACCACGGTAAGCAGGGAGGGGACCAGAGCATATTACAGTGTCTGACATCATGCTTGCAAGTTCACACACCTCTTTAATGTTATTTTTAGTGATCTCCGACTGGCGAAGTCGAACATCATTAGCGCCGGCGTGAATAACAATCTTACTGTATTTACGTTTAGCATTAGCCAGCACTTTTAAATTTGCCAAGATGTCAGGCGCTCTGGCTCCCGGTAAACATTGGACTATGGTGGCTGGTGTCTCTATTTTCACGTTCCGTACAATAGAATCGCCAATAACTAGAGCACTTTGATCAGGTTTCTCAGCGGGTGCGTCACTGAGTGGGGAGAACCTGCTTAATGTTTTGATCGGAACGGTAGAGCGGTGTTTTGACCCGCGACTATGCCACCTCA
>NW_015660964.1:0-2012 GCF_001515625.1 Sinocyclocheilus rhinocerous | reverse complement strand
TGTTGTCTAACCCCAATAGAGTTCAGAATGTCTATGAATGCTGATCCCAATGCATCTTTTTCATTATCAACATGGATATTAAAATCACCAACAATTAAAACTTTATCTGCAGCCAGCACTAACTCGGATATAAAATCAGTACATTATTTAATAAAGTCTGTATGGTGCGCTGGTGACCTGTATACAGTAGCCAGTACAAACATCACAGGGGATCTATCATTAACATGTGCTTCTCTGGATAATGTTATATGAAGCACCATTACTTCAAACGAGTTATATTTAAAGCCCGCCCTCTGAGAAATATTGAAAATATTGTTATACATTTTTGCAACACCTTCCCCTTTAGGACGTGGCTCATGTTTATAAGAGTAATCTTGGGGGTAGACTCGTTTAAAATAATGTAATCATCATGTTTTAACCAGGTTTCTGTCAAACAGAGCACATCTAGGTTATGATCAGTGATCATATCATTTACAAAAAATGCTTTCGTAGAAAGGGACCTGATATTCAATAAGCCAAGCTTTATCATTTGTTTATCCATATTACATCTGTTTTTTATTTGTTGAACATAAATTAAATTGTTACGTTTTTTGTATTTTCTAGTTCGGGGAACAGACACAGTCTCTCTACTTCGGTTTCTGTCAAACAGAGCACATCTAGGTTATGATCAGTGATCATATCATTTACAAAAAGTGCTTTCGTAGAAAGGGACCTGATATTCAATAAGCCAAGCTTTGTCATTTGTTTATCCGTATTACATCTGTTTTTTTATTTGTTGAACATGATTTAAATTGTTACTCTTAAATTGGTTTTAACGTTTTATGTATTTGCTAGGTCGGGGAACAGACACCGTCTCTATAGTGTGATATCTAGGTGAAAGGGTCTCTATGTGCTGAGAATGAACTGATTTCTGTGACGTGAGGCGGCTAGCAGATGGTCGGTTTAGCCAGTCTGTCTGCTTCCTGACCTGAGCCCCAGTTAGTCAAGTACAAACTCTAAGACTATGTGCCATATTTCTAGAGAGAAGAGCGGCACCACCCCAGGAGGGATGAAGACCATCTCTTTTCAACAGGTCAGGTCTGCCCCAAAAACTCGTCCAATTGTCTATGAAACCTATGTTATTCTGCGGGCACCACTTAGACATCCAGCCATTGAGTGACGACAGTCTGCTATGCATCTCATCACCACGGTAAGCAGGGAGGGGACCAGAGCATATTACAGTGTCTGACACACACCTCATTAAAGGAACACTCCACTATTTTTGAGAATAGGCGCAAAATTAATGGAACATTTAAAAATTATTTTTGAAAATAGGCTAATTTTCCAACTCCCCTAGAGTTAAATAGTTGAGTTTTACCGTTTTCGAATCCATTCAGCTGATCTCCGGGTCTGGCGGTAGCACTTTTAGCCGTCGCGTAGCATAGAACATTGAATCTGATTAGACCGTTAGCATCTCGCTCAAAAATGACCAAAGAGTTTCTATATTTTTCCTATTTAAAACTTGACTCTTCTGTAGTTACATCGTGTAATAAGACTGACAGAAAATGAATAGTTGCGATGTTCTAGGCAGATATGGCTAGGAACT
The DNA here is from genome assembly GCF_001515625.1 of Sinocyclocheilus rhinocerous. Lineage (NCBI taxonomy): Eukaryota > Metazoa > Chordata > Actinopteri > Cypriniformes > Cyprinidae > Sinocyclocheilus > Sinocyclocheilus rhinocerous. The sequence continues at coordinate 427 of NW_015660964.1, read as the reverse complement.
ATATGCGCCTGCTGCACCCATGGAACGGCAGCTAAGTTCCTTGATTATTACGCCGGAATGAGAGTTCCTTTTTAGTGATCTCCGACTGGCGAAGTCGAACATCATTAGCGGCGGCGTGAATAACAATCTTACTGAATTTACTTTTAGCATTAGCCCACCGGCGTGAACAACAATCTTACTGAATTTACCTTTAGCATTAGACGGCACTTTTAAATTTGCCAAGATGTCCGGCGCTCTGGCTCCCGGTAAACATTGAACTATGGTGGCTGGTGTCTCTATTTTCACGTTCCGTACAGTAGAATCGCCAATAACTAGAACACTTTCTCATAAATAAACAGGGGAAAACAATTCATTTTTTAAAAAGAAAATACTTGTTCATTTGTCAAAACAATATAATATAAACAGATTGAACCGTGTTCCCTTATAA
>NW_015660963.1:448-895 GCF_001515625.1 Sinocyclocheilus rhinocerous | reverse complement strand
GCCGCTATTTTGAAAGTGAAAGTAAAATGCACAGGGCGCTTTTACGAGCCATTTAAAACGGAAGGAAAGCGAGGAAAAGAGGGAAAGCTACCTGAGGACTTTACCCCCCTCTTTTTCCTCACCGTCACAACCCTAAATTATACCCATCTATCTCAGAATGCGCCGTCAATGTGCTGTTGCCGTTTTCAACCTCTTTCCATGCACAGATATTTTATTTAAAAATTTTTAAGTTATAAGGTCAGGTTTGAACAAAACAAATGAGAAACTAAAGAACAAATTTAATTTGAGTTGTTTATTATTATTTAAAGAGTTAAGTATCTATCTTTAAATGTGCTTTTTTCCAATGATTCCCACATGGTTCAAATCAGTCTGTTGACATTTGTCATCCAGTTGTAAAAGACAGATGGTTCATTTGAATGGGTTGTTTCACCTCATATTATGTCTGTT
>NW_015660963.1:0-194 GCF_001515625.1 Sinocyclocheilus rhinocerous | reverse complement strand
ACTTTCCTTCTGTGTCTCCTCCAGTGCTCAGTTCCTACGTCAGTTCCAGTTGTCATCTCCGTGGGGATATCCTCATTACTCGTCGTCTGAGGTGTGTGCTGTCTTCTGTCTCCCTTCCACGATCTCCTGCGAAACCAGAGACTGTCTTATATTCTCCATAAATTCAGAGAACTGCTCCATTGCCTATAATACTC
>NW_015660962.1:0-741 GCF_001515625.1 Sinocyclocheilus rhinocerous | reverse complement strand
ACTGGTTTTGCTTGTAACTATTTTCATTTTAACAATGCAAAATATATCTCAAACTGACATTTATACATGAAGAGTTCAGATGCAAAAGCCTCTAAGTGCCATCTGAAATGTTCATCTAAAATGAGCATTTTTATCATACTGCTATGTTTAGGTTCAGTTATTTTACTCTAATGGCAATGTATAGGTCATTTTCTATTCAATTAAAGTGAAAAAAATCTGAACATAAATATAGGGGCCTGATAAAAATGCTCATTTTAGAAGAAAATGTCAGATGGCATTTAGAGGCTTTTGCATCTGAAGTTCTGAACTCTTCACATGTACCTAAATATTTGAGACCAGTATTGGTGCATTAGTATGTAAATGCAGACCATGAAATGTGGAAAACTCATAGAAACTTCACAACTTCTCAACTTCACAGAATGTCACCAAGCATAATTAATGAATGATACACATAAAATTTAACAAAACTGTGATGTTTTATACATGAACATTTTCAGTAGGCACTGTGTAATCACAGAAAGATGAAATAAGTAGTACAGTTTGGCCCATGTTGGCTGAAATTACTCAAAATGCTACCCCGCCCACTTTAATTTTCAATAATGCCAAAAATGGACAACTCTACAATAGATCCATTACAGCTCAAAATCAGCCTAAAATATGACACAGCTCATCTTTACTCATCAGCAGTGGCGGCTTCTGCCAATTCTCTCAGGGGGGGGCAAATGTTTGCATGATTAATGA
>NW_015660961.1:441-512 GCF_001515625.1 Sinocyclocheilus rhinocerous | reverse complement strand
TCAGTTACGTTAACACCCCATCAGAATGCCCCATCTAGAGTTTCATGACTGAACTTTATATTTTTGTGCAA
>NW_015660961.1:0-147 GCF_001515625.1 Sinocyclocheilus rhinocerous | reverse complement strand
GCCAGAATCAACGTAATACAGCCTCAAATTAGAAATTTGATCGCATATCTGCTGCCACTGCCAGACAAAAAACCGACGACAGCTGTGGTATAATAAAATGCTCGCGATAAAACGAGCAGACTGGACAGAAACGATCGTCAAAAATGC
>NW_015660960.1:0-572 GCF_001515625.1 Sinocyclocheilus rhinocerous | reverse complement strand
TAACACAACCAACTGTGAAGTGTTCATGTAGTTCTCAGTTATTATGCAAACCAACAAAATTTGTGCATATAGTTTTACAGTAACTGAAAAGTGAAGCAAATCAATTACAGTAAACTTTACAGTATAACAGTATGTTTTCTATTGTTTTAAAATGCATTACTCAAGAAAGGACCAAAAAATGAATACAATAATAAAATATTTTACAGTTAAACAATATTACACTGTAAATACATTATACAGCATTACACTGTAAATACATTTACAGCCAGTTAAATGACACGGTAAAAAAGACAGTATTTTTGCTACAAAATAAAATTACAGTAAGTTACGAGCGAACTGCTGCCAGTTAGTTACTGTAATTTCTACAGGAAAGTTTTTTTTTACAGTGTAGATATGAATTTACCGTTTATTTTAATAAATATCAAAAATCTAAAAGGTGTGCATTATAGTTGACACCTACATGAACACTTTACAGTTGGTTTTATGACTGTGAGTCATTCTCCTCAAATGCTATTCAGCTTTAAATGATGGCATATTTTGTGCTTGAGCCCATATTCGTAAAGAAAAAAATA
>NW_015660959.1:755-870 GCF_001515625.1 Sinocyclocheilus rhinocerous | reverse complement strand
TGACTAAAACTAGACTAAAATACTTCAGGTTTTCTTGGACTAAAAACTAGACTTAAATACTTTAGATTTTCTTCGACTAAAACTAGACTAAAATGTTGAGACTTTTAGTCGACTA
>NW_015660959.1:0-615 GCF_001515625.1 Sinocyclocheilus rhinocerous | reverse complement strand
GACTAAGACTAAAATGAAAATAGCTGACAAAATTAACACTACTGCATACACTAATTTAGGGTTTATTTATCCATTAAACATAATGAATGACAACAAAAAAGCAAAGATTGCATTTGTTTGATATATGTCTGATTCTGTATCAGTATACCACATTAATCTTTCTATGTGACAAGAAACTTACTTTACTTCTGAAACTCAAGTAATAAATGGATCATTCATCAATTTTGTTTCTAGTAATGTTAAAAATAATAACAATAATGTTCTTTCTTAAAAAAAAAAATGGTAAAAGTTGAAAATGGGCTTAACTGTGAATGTGGTTAATGGGTGGACTTACCCGACATATGACACGACAGATTCAGAACCAGATTGTCACTTGAGTTAAACTTAAATTTGAGGGTCCCCTTTAGACATTCTGCTAACTTTAAGTAACTCTGCATCTATATATCAACTAACTCTCATTAGAGTATTAAAGAAATAATAATAATAATAATATTAATATTAGTAGACTGCTAATCTGATATGCACTTGCAAAGGAACTTATAGCCAGTAGAATGTCTGTCAAAATAAATGACTCTGTGTTCTGTTTCCTCACCTTGATGTGTTGAACTGTTTTCT
>NW_015660958.1:17251-19806 GCF_001515625.1 Sinocyclocheilus rhinocerous | reverse complement strand
TTCCTATTTTTAGTTTAAAAGAAGTATACTAATAGCACAATTGAAAAAACTTATTTTTCGTATGGGTAGTGATAACAAGGCAAAAAAAATAGACGATAAAGAATTAACTTGACGGAGCTCAAACTCAAAACACACGGCAGCAACAAACAGGAAGTTCCAAACAGGAAGAAAAAATGAAGTCAGTTCCCTTTCGAGGGAACTTCGAACTGCGTCCTCTAGGGGTCGCTATGGGGAACGCCTCGACATGACTCGTGTCTGAAGCATACATTCAAAACAACAACAACACGTTGCCTGGGGACAGCCTATGACATCACTATCGATGCAACCACAGTATAAAGAGGCAACGGGAGAACACGTCATCCTCTTCTCTGTCTTCAAGTGACTGTTTTGTTTGAAGCGGGCATTCCAGTGGTAAGAACGATCTTTTCTTCCCTTGTTCTGGCGAGCACTAGTAAGACGTTTAAGAGGTGTGTGGATCCGTATCCTCGCTATTTGACACCTGATGACACACACGATCTTTGCGTCATTTGTTTGGGCGAAGAGCACGCACGCGATGTCCTCGAGGGGGCATTCTGTGTCCACTGCGAGCGTTTTTTGATGAAAAAGCTCCACTCTCGTCTGTCTCTCTTTTCGAGGAAGGAGGGGCAGCCGTCTGCTCCCCGCAGTTCAGGACCCGCAGCTGCTGAGGCACAGAGGAGAATGAGCTCGTGGGGATCGCAGGCGGATCTGGCCGATGAGTTTAAAGAGGGGCTTTTCCTCTCGCGCTCATCGGCCGCGGACAAGGGTGAGCTGCTGGATGATTATGTGATTTCCCTGACATCATCTGATCCAGCGGTTAGTGCTCTGCGGGGTTCTGCTGGGGTCACGCTGGCATATACCTATTGAAGGTTGTGTGTTGTCTCTTTGTGTGCTTGCATGGCTGATTGTGTGAAAATGTTGATTGTTGTTATAGGGTTAGGTCACTACCGGTGCGACCACAGTATAAAGAGGCGCCGGGAGAACACATCATCCTCTTCTTCGTCTTGAAGTGACTGTTTTGTTTGAAGCGTGCATTCCAGTGGTAAGAACGATCTTTTCTTCCCTTGTTATGGCGAGCACTAGTAAGACGTTTAAGAGGTGTGTGGATCCGTATCCTCGCTATTTGACACCTGATGACACACACGATCTTTGCGTCATTTGTTTGGGCAAAGAGCACGCACGCGATGTCCTCGAGGGGGCATTCTGTGTCCACTGCGAGCGTTTTTTGATGAAAAAGCTCTCTACTTTTATTTGTGTATGCTCACCATATCAACAAAACTTTGTGCCTTTGTAAAATAAAGAAAACAAACAGGGTGCGCTCTCAGTCTTCACTGTCTCCGCGAACTGCTTTTAGAAACGCTTCAATAAAATGAACTGAAACTCAGCGAATACTTTACATACAGACATGAGAAATATATCTATAGAAAGCTTGACATGTCTACTCTTAAATGAAGTAACTCTTACCGAAAACAAATATTCTGTGATAGAGTAATCCGTATGAAACCAACAACAGGTCCAGTTTTCCCGTCTAAACTCATTGGGCCTCATTTTCGCAGGCGGATCTGGCCGATGAGTTTAAAGAGGGGCTTTCCCTCTCGCGCTCATCGGCCGCGGACAAGGGTGAGCTGCTGGATGATTATGTGATTTCCCTGACATCATCTGATCCAGCGGTTAGTGCTCTGCGGGGTTCTGCTGGGGTCACGCTTGCATATACCTATTGAAGGTTGTGTGTTGTCTCTTTGTGTGCTTGCATGGCTGATTGTGTGAAAATGTTGATTGTTGTTATAGGGTTAGTACTGTTGTCATGATCCTTTTTGTTTAACCCATTTTTATTTTCCTGACTGTCAAACGAAGCTCATTAGTCGATCGTAACCAGTAAGATTAGAATGTCTTTTTTTTTGGTTTTAAACAGGGTTTTAGGTTTATATGCGCGAATAGCAGCAGTGTAAACAAGACCATGAGGATTCAATCGTCGCATCATGCACCTGCAGTGCTTCTGTGAAAGTAGAAAAACAGAAATTAAGTCTATAAAAGGAATAAAATCAATAGGATCACACAAAATATATAATAGGCTATAATATAATTAACAGATTAACAAAAGGAAAAAAAACTGTGCAACAAGTAGGCCTATAGGCTACGCTCGTATTTGTGACACTCTTAATACATGAGATTACTTCCTCTTTTTGGCCGGGTTTCATTTCTCCGTGTCATAAACTCTAGGGGTGAGGCTTCAAAACCGGGGTGCACATTTAGATGGCATTGTAGGCTACTCTGCAGGTTCAGGAAACAGTCCTCCATAAAATGCGCTGCACACATCTGAATATTTGGGTTGAACTGTTCTGGAACAGTGTTGTAAATACAACTTAACCACTGATTTATAGTTGTGTCCTCTTTTGGAAGGTAGTTTGGCTTTCACAACGAAACACACAGTGTCACACATGGCGTGCTTGAGTGAGCGGAGGGCTTGAGAACGGCATGGCCGGCGGGCTTGTGACAACTACATGTGACGACCCCGGACTGGACTCCGCTTCGTCCAT
>NW_015660958.1:7636-17185 GCF_001515625.1 Sinocyclocheilus rhinocerous | reverse complement strand
AGGAAACAGTCCTCCATAAAATGTGCTGCACACATCTGAATATTTGGGTTGAACTGTTCTGGAACAGTGTTGTAAATACAACTTAACCACTGATTTATAGTTGTGTCCTCTTTTGGAAGGTAGTTTGGCTTTCACAACGAAACACACAGTGTCACACATGGCGTGCTTGAGTGAGCGGAGGGCTTGAGAACGGCATGGCCGGCGGGCTTGTGGCAACTACATGTGACGACCCCGGACTGGACTTCGCTTCGTCCATGGTGAAAGCCAATCCTGCGATCCACAGCGCGAAATTTATGTATTTCCTCAGCCACCAGCACGGATCAGCTCTAGGCATGACGAAGCGGATTTCATCCTCTTTTGGAAGGCCAAACAAAGTAGTTTCGCTTTCGCGGGGGTAGCAACAATAAAGTTACGCCTTCTTTCTTTGTGTGAACATTTGGGCGGTGTTATGCAAATCTTCCCACACAGTGACGTAGACATGTGGGGGCGTGTTTAAACGATGCGTTTTAGGAGGGCATGGACCAGTCTTAACTTTTATAAAGAATATCTCTTTGGGTTTGAGACTTTAGTCTTTGCAACTTTAGGGATCTTATCTATTCACGAACGGCTTGTAACACTCCAAAGAGAAAGGAAAATTAAAAATTTTATCATACGACCCTTTAACTGCACTCGCAAGTGAATCTCAAGCTATTTTACGTGATAGTTATATATATTCTAAATAAACTACAAACAAAAAATATATACATTTATTTTTTTCCTAGCAATTTTCCTAGCAATTCCCTCTCACATACCTGACTGAAAGGCACATTATGCAGCTCATTATGCTGGCCTTTGTCTTCTCAGGTGTGAATCACATCATTATGCGTGATCATTCATGCCTCCTCGCATATACCTTTTCTACCCAAAAAGTGTCTTAGAAAATTTAAATCAATATATTGTTTTCTGTGAGTAAGATGATTTTCACATCATTTTGAAGCAAAAACTCTAGAGTTCAAAATCCAGTTCGCAAGTCTTGTGAACAAATGTTCTGTATGCGTTTTATGACCTTATTTCAGTGACTTTACAAAAATAATTTCACTAAGCACGCATAAATGTTGTTTTCTCAAAAACACAATCACGTACATACATGCTGCTCGCATATTATTGTAGCCCAGTATATGCTGATTACAGTGTTATTAAACTTTAGCCATTAAAATGTTTATAAACAACTGAAAAAAGCACAAATGTCAGGGCATGTCAAATCTTCTCCAGGGCCCCAAAACACCCTCGGACCCAGAGGGTTAATGTTCTTGATATTTTAAAGGGTTTTGAAACATCATGCCAAAGGACTGCAGTTGAAAATTAACTCAATGGCTAACACTGGCACATTTACAGAAATGTTGATTAATGTGTGTTGTCCTTATAAATAAATAAATAATAATAATAAAAATGTCTGAGGGGGGCAAAGAAGTCGAGACTGAGCCCTCTCAATCCTCCTGCCTTGCGTATGATGAGCTATTGCCGTGGAAGCGGGCCAGGAAGATGGCGCCCCAAGGTCGTCTCGATGAGCGTTATCTTTCTTACCATAGCCCCCCTAGCTCAATTGAGCCTTCCTTTTCTTTCTGATCTCCATACGGAGATCGAGAAGGACTGGAGGAGGCCATTTTCCTCTCACATCCATAGGTTCCAGCATACGAGTTATGCCAACATTGAAGGGATGCGTGAAAGCGGCTATGAGAGGATGCCCCCTATAGAAGAGACGCTGGCTAGCTATCTCTCTGTGGGTGAGACGTCCTCTCTCAAGGCTCCCTCCTTGCCATCTAAGCCCATCTCGCTTAAATGGCAGGGCATACGCAGCAGCAGGTCAGGCTGTCGCGTCGTTGCACACGATGGTGGTGCTTCAGACGTACCAGGCTGATCTGCTGAAAGACCTGGATAAAGGGCAGGGCCTTTCCCCTGACGAGGTAGCTGAGCTGCGCCGCACCACGGATCTTGCTCTCCGTGCTACTAAGCAGGCCGCCTCTGCTATGGGCAGACCTATGGCGGCCATGGTAGTAATGGAGAGACATCTGTGGGTGAACCTGGCAGATATCGGGAAGAAAGATACAGGCTTTCTCCTCGATGCTCCGGTTTCGCCTTCTGAACTTTTAGGTACCTCCGTCGAGACGGTGGTCGAGAAGTTTAGGGAGGTGAAGGCGCGCTCAGCGGCCTTCAAAACCTTCATTCCACGAAGGTCCAGGTCTGAGCCCAAACAATGCAGGGGTCCTGGCATGTCTCGGTCTGAGGATCAGAGATGGGCACAGAAGGCCTTTGTCGCGACTCGTGCCCCTCCCCCACCTGCGGGTAGGGCTAGGAGGAAGCGCGAGTCAAAGGGAGGTAGGCAAGACCTGAGAGAGATGATCCAGACGAGGCATTCTCAACGCTCTCGCCCGGACCAGAGTAAGACCTAAACCTCTACTCACCTCCCTCGGGGGGCTTAACATCTGCCCTCATCTTCCCCTTCCTAAATTCCCCTGTAACCCCCATCAACTCCACCTGACCGAGGTTAGGTAGGAACCTCCTGCGCCTGCACTGCGGTCTCTTATGCTGGACCTATGATGTTTTTGGTTGGTTCTGTGTCTTACATGGAAACTACCTTACTGATGGTCTGGACTCGAGGCTTCTTCAGGCTTCGGCTCTTGAACTGAGCTCATTGCGCGGGAACCATGGTGGGTGAGTACGATCCATTTTCAATAAATGTAAATCGCTGGTGGTTGTGTGAATCCTTCTGCAGCCTTCTTTGCAGTGTTTCCGGGACCTGTGTGTTTCTGTCCTTGTCTAGGGTAGGTCCTCGGTGAGCACCCCCTCTGCTGGACTCAGAACCTTGGCTATCGATGTTTACGGTGATGACCTCACTCGTTGATACTGGATCCAGACTGGATGATAGCCCTGTTTCCGGCTTCATGCTTCCTGGATCATGTGGCCAAGTCGTTAGGCTTCTGTGGTAGCCTTCTTGGTCATCAGGTCCCCAGTACAGCACCGCAATTCTGGAATCTGCAGGTCCTTACTTCTGGTGAGCTCTCCGGAGTGTATGCTTTGCGAGATGCCCCCCCCCCTCCTGGACGTCTGGGCTGGGTTTATGCCTCAAAGGCTGCCCTGACTGGGACACATACCCATGTTCGCCCCGAGTGGCTTTCTGTGTCAGGATATCTTTTTCTCTGAATGGAGCTCCTCTCGCTGAGGTGTCAAGCGGCTTTACTCCACTCTGCAGTCCGCTAGTTGCGTCATATTGCCATCATGGTGAGCCAGTGAGTCACCCCTCCGTGGAGTGGGTTTGAGTACACTGGGTTCCCTGAGGTATGAGTGAGCGGCGTTTCTGCGGAAACCCTTCCCGAGTGCTCTGGCTCTGAGGAAAAACAGCTCTCCGTGCATGTTCGGGCCCTGTTGTTTCCAGGCTCTGCGGGTCTGGTTTAAACGGGACCCATACTTTCTATCGGGGTAGAGAGCACAAGGCTGGATTGGGGTTACAATGCAATGCCTTTAGTCTAGCCAGCATCGCTCCCCTCACTGTAGAGGGTTATTTATGAGCATGCTACTTCCTTCCGAGCGTTCGAGTTCCCTCCCCTTCAGCGGAGTTGAATACCCTGCTCCGTGGGCTGTTCTCGTGGTGGACATTAGCAGTGCTCCCATCATTCCAGAGGATTGCCTATGAGCACGCTACCCCTTTCTGAAGTTCGGAGTTCTCTCACTTTGAGAGTTGAGTTTCCCAGAGTACCTTGAACCAGCAACATCAGGCGAACTAGGCCCTTCCTCTGCCTCCCTGCCGAGTGGCTTTCTGTGTCAGGATATATTTTTCTCTGAATGGAGCTCCTCTCGCTGAGGTGTCAAGCGGATTTACTCCACTCTGCAGTCCGCTAGTTGCGTCATATTGCCATCATGGTGAGCCAGTGAGTCACCCCTCCGTGGAGTGGGTTTGAGTACACTGGGTTCCCTGAGGTATGAGTGAGCGGCGTTTCTGCGGAAACCCTTCCCGAGTGCTCTGGCTCTGAAGAAAAACAGCTCTCCATGCATGTTCGAGCCCTGTTGTTTCCAGGCTCTGCGGGTCTGGTTTAAACGGGACCCATACTCTCTATCGGGGTAGAGAGCACAAGGCTGGATTGGGGTTGGTTAAGCTTGCAGTACGCTTACCCTTCAGGATTTCTACAAGCATGCTGTATGTCGAGCATCTGCCTCCCTCTCTCGGCTGAGAGCTGGGTGTTATGCTCCCTCAGCTAGGTAACTTACTGCTGGCCAGACCAGCATTATGACCATGATGATGAGTTTGTGACTTCTCATATGACGTATTGTTCTATAAGATGCGCCATTTCCATCTATGTGCGCTCTGTGTATGCTATGGACTGCTCCCTCAGAGTGCCACAGTCACATAGGGTCTCTAGGCCTGTCTAGTAAACAGTCTCTATGGCCCTTTAGTAACGGTATCTTTAAAAATCCATCTTATGGTAAGTGCGCACGCAAAGTCTCTGTGCAATTCCTAAAATCCACGCTATGGTAAGTTCGCACATCAAGCATTTTGCGTTCTTTCTAAAATCCTGTATGGTAGGGGTTATGTGCTGCGGCTTCGTGCCCTTTCTTTGAGTCGGTCAGGCCCCGGTTCTACCTTGGGCACCACTCTACCTACGTATCCTCAGTGATACCTACTTGAACAGGGTGTTGCTACTAGGGGTCTGTTGAGACAGTTCCTTCAGAAAGCGGGAACACTTCCCATAACACCCGATGTACTTGTTACATCGTTAGAAGAATGGCATCTATGCTAATATTAGTCCGTTTCATTCTTATTCCAAGGTCACCGTAGCCACCAGATCCAGTCTATATCCAGATCAGATGGTCACTGCAGTCACCAGGATCCAGTCCGTATCCAGATCAGATGGTGGATCAGCACCTAGAGATGACCTCGACTGCCCTGAAATGTCAGCGGTTACCAGGACATCTAGATGTGCCCCAGAGACTGATCCCCTCCGAAGACCTCGTCTCCTAGACAGCCACCAGGACAAGACCACGGGAACCAGATGAGTCCTCTGCACAATCTGACTCTGCTGCAGCCTAGATTTAAACACGGTGTTTGTCTGGCCAAAGGAGAAAGACACACTATTTCCCCATTTAAAACTGTAAAGCTGCTTTGACAAAATTCGCATTTTAAAACGCGCTATATAAATAATGGTGACTTGACTTGACATTGATTCAATGACATATTCATTGATTTTATGTTGAAATCTCAACTTTGTATCAGCATAAATTGTGGGTGCAACAGTGATATTGAACCAACATCACTTCATAATGTTGATTCAATGATATTTTCATAGATTTTCTGTTGAAATCGCAACTTTGTTTCAACATTAATTGCAGGTGCAAAAGTGATATAGAACCAACATCACTTTGTAACATTAATTCAATGCAGTTATCGTTAACGCATCAAGATTGACTTGCTATCTGGCTTGCTATATTGGTGTAGTTCTGTAACCGGTGGTATCTCAAACTGCAAATTTTTACAGCAGAATGTTGCCATAGATTTATATTTGTAAAAATGACAAATTTCTATTTCCTCCCCCACCAGAAATATTCAACCCAAAAGTAATACTTATTAATTGCACCTTACCCCATAGAACAATGGAGGATTGAGAACCCTTCCCATTATATACTGAGCATTAAATTTGGATGGAGGCTGTTTGAGTGCTTATTCCTGTCCTCCTTAATTTCAGTAACTTCAGATACGTCTGGAGAAAGAGAGAGTGTCCTGTTCTTTTTCCATAACTGAATATACACTCCAGATGAAGACGTGTCCAGCTGCCACTGATGTCGTAAACTCATTAGGATGCTGAGTCACATTCAAGAAATAACAGACATGACGGCCCATCACGACCCAGTTAACTCACCTCCAGCACAGCACAATTCCCCCGGGTCCCAGTGTCACTGTCTTCAAAAGCACAGGTTCTTCTGAGTGATTGTAAGAGAGTGATCTCAGCACATGAGCATCAGGAACAGACAGACTGACTGTCATGAATAAATCATGAGTGTTCCTCCTGAAAAGGCCAGAATTATCCTGCATTAAGCACAGCGTGGCCATCGTCAAGGTTCATTACACAACTATGCATACTAAAGCACAAATACAGACTTTTTCTGACTGAGGTTCTTCCTTTAGTCTTTCATAAAAAAAGTAAATATTTTAGAAGAGAAAAGAATTTCCTCAGAAACCTATTTGAACTAACCTTAACCCTAAATCCAAAAAAAGAGATTTTAGCGGCAAATTCATTCATAAATGAAAGCTAGATGGGACTGGTAAAATCATTTTCAATCTTTGTTTTGTTGAATTTAATTATCATCAAAGCTTAGCAAACAAGAGATATAAATAAAACACCCTTGATTTTGTGGTGTACCATTATGATCATGCTGTATGTGTTTGTGTGTCTTTATTGTTATAACAGTTTCATGCTGTACTGTGTGATTTCTTATGTCAAATTTGGCCTAAGTATGTAACTGTGATAGAAATCAGTGCATGAATTAAATTTTCTGTGAAAATCTGAGGATTCATAAACATTTTTATGATTGCGTATTTTAGAAGCTGTGTGCGTTTGTGCGTGTTGATAGCTGTGCTCTTGCAGCCTGTCGCAGAGCTGTACATAGATAACTCGGTTGTGCTCTCACAGATCCCCTGCACAGGAGATGCAATCTACTACTCTGCCACTCAAACTTGAACCTCTCACACACACACACACACACACACAATCTCTTGCTCTCTCTTCTCTATAGGAATATTAAACATTTTCCATGTCCCTTAGGCCTGGGACACACTAGAAGGTTTTCAAATCTTAAACGATTTTAAAACCATGGGAGACCACGAACTAACCTTAACCCTAAATCCAAAAAAAGAGATTTTAGCGGCAAATTCATTCATAAATGAAAGCTAGATGGGACTGGTAAAATCATTTTCAATCTTTGTTTTGTTGAATTTAATTATCATCAAAGCTTAGCAAACAAGAGATATAAATAAAACACCCTTGATTTTGTGGTGTACCATTATGATCATGCTGTATGTGTTTGTGTGTCTTTATTGTTATAACAGTTTCATGCTGTACTGTGTGATTTCTTATGTCAAATTTGGCCTAAGTATGTAACTGTGATAGAAATCAGTGCATGAATTAAATTTTCTGTGAAAATCTGAGGATTCATAAACATTTGTATGATTGCGTATTTTAGAAGCTGTGTGTGTTTGTTCGTGTTGATAGCTGTGCTCTTGCAGCCTGTCGCAGAGCTGTACATAGATAACTCGGTTGTGCTCTCACAGATCCCCTGCACAGGAGATGCAATCTACTACTCTGCCACTCAAACTCTTGACCCTCTCACACACACACACACACACACACAATCTCTTGCTCTCTCTTCTCTATAGGAATATTAAACATTTTCCATGTCCCTTAGGCCTGGGACACACTAGAAGGTTTTCAAATCTTAAACGATTTTAAAACCATGGGAGACCACGGACATGAAGAGAGTTTCAACCGATTCGACCAGACGGCAAGACCACACACCTGTTGATTGTAGGAACGATTTCACAGTGACACAAGATCTCATGGAGACTCACGAGATCAAACGTGACTAGAGAAGAAAAACACATGGAGGACAATCAATGTCGTCAGCTGGCTCTCCTGATATGCGTTCTGTTGTACAGTGAAAAACAAAATAGAATAAAAAAATAATTTGTGTGATGTTCTTTCTCAGTACTCTACTTTCGTTGCATGTTTGTGGCCGCCAAGTTTCAGCTCTAGAAGCACAAAACATGCGGTATGTGATGCTTGCTCACTCTCATTGGCTATTACGGGAATCAGCCTTAAAATCTTCAAGCCTGTGGCCAGCCTTAGGCAGCTTTCCAAATGACGAATAAGTGTCATTGGTCTAGTGTAGGGATGTCCCAAGCCGATCTCGATAATCGGTACTGGGGCTGATTTAGCATTTTTTTAAATGATCGCTAACAGCTCTTGTAAAAAAACACATGGAGGACAATCAATGTCGTCAGCTGGCTCTCCTGATATGCGTTCTGTTGTACAGTGAAAAACAAAATAGAATAAAAAAATAATTTGTGTGATGTTCTTTCTCAGTACTCTACTTTCGTTGCATGTTTGTGGCCGCCAAGTTTCAGCTCTAGAAGCACAAAACATGCGGTATGTGATGCTTGCTCACTCTCATTGGCTATTACGGGAATCAGCCTTAAAATCTTTAAGCCTGTGGCCAGCCTTAGGCAGCTTTCCAAATGACAAATAAGTGTCATTGGTCTAGTGTAGGGATGTCCCGAGCCGATCTCGAGAATCGGTACTGGGGCTGATTTAGCATTTTTTTAAATGATCGGTAACAGCTCTTGTAAGCCTGATCCTTAATTTATGTCAGCTGTTATGCCGGTGTCATGCAGTAGGTGGTGGTATGCACCTATAAGTGGGTTTGCCAACCGCAGCTAAAAGGGAAAGAAGACACTCGAATGTGCGTGAGGAGCACACTTTTGTAATGATCACTCATTTATTAAAGTTTACTTTTATCTGCCGTCAGACTATCTGAGACATCGTTGTTATAACACGTTGCTATGGGTTGCATCTTACTTCGGACTTGACAGATAGACTGGCATAATGACACTGCATACTTACTAACGTATTAACTATATATTGGGGATGTAACGATGTTATCAATATTGTGATATCGCGATAGCAAAACTGTCTCGACATTATAATGGTCACATGATGACATGAAACGATAGGTCTTCTGGGCAAAAAGTGTAGTTTTTAAAATATATTTAAACTTATTATTCCAACATAAAAGGTCTTTAAAGTTGTGTTTTGGGCCATTATGCTGTGGCACAGTATCTGTCAAACGAACTAAAACTGAAAGCACAATATGGCTTAATCCCTTCATCAAGTCTGTTTTTGCTTTGGTGACCAGCTCATGATACAGTGTTTTCTGTGCCTCAGAATGGCTCCGTTCACAATGAATGAATGCAGTGAACTCATTTATTGCATGTAATGTGAGTTTAGCGCGCATTTGGGAATTCAACAGCCACCAGTTAGGATTTATTTTTGCAACAGATGACTACAGCATTTCAGATTTAAATACAGATTTTACAAAATAAAAGCTTAAAAGTGCAGTAAGAATTGCTGACAGCTAGCCATTTAAATGCTGTCCAAATTCAAATATCTCTTTCAAGTGTAGAAATTAGGAAATAAATACTGTAATTTCCCTACTCTAGTGTAAAGCAAAAAAATTATACCTATGAAATGTTCATTTTCATTATTTTACAGTGCAATTGTTTTACAATATATGGCTATTACTGTCATTGTTGTTGTTCTTCTTCTTATTATTATTAATATTATTATATAATTTGTTTAGCTTCCTAAAACATCAGTGTGAATGTAATTTACACTGAGACAGTATATCACAAATAAAAAGAGGGTTGAGTCCCCTTTAAAAATCAAGTACAAGTCAATTCACTGACTTTTTCTGACTTTAGGCTTTCTAACATGGGCTGGAGCTCTTAATTTTGAACTCTCAAAGTGC
>NW_015660958.1:0-4443 GCF_001515625.1 Sinocyclocheilus rhinocerous | reverse complement strand
AATCGGTACTGGGGCTGATTTAGCATTTTTTTAAATGATCGGTAACAGCTCTTGTAAGCCTGATCCTTAATTTATGTCAGCTGTTATGCCGGTGTCATGCAGTAGGTGGTGGTATGCACCTATAAGTGGGTTTGCCAACCGCAGCTAAAAGGGAAAGAAGACACTCGAATGTGCGTGAGGAGCACACTTTTGTAATGATCACTCATTTATTAAAGTTTACTTTTATCTGCCGTCAGACTATCTGAGACATCGTTGTTATAACACGTTGCTATGGGTTGCATCTTACTTCGGACTTGACAGATAGACTGGCATAATGACACTGCATACTTACTAACGTATTAACTATATATTGGGGATGTAACGATGTTATCAATATTGTGATATCGCGATAGCAAAACTGTCTCGACATTATAATGGTCACATGATGACATGAAACGATAGGTCTTCTGGGCAAAAAGTGTAGTTTTTAAAATATATTTAAACTTATTATTCCAACATAAAAGGTCTTTAAAGTTGTGTTTTGGGCCATTATGCTGTGGCACAGTATCTGTCAAACGAACTAAAACTGAAAGCACAATATGGCTTAATCCCTTCATCAAGTCTGTTTTTGCTTTGGTGACCAGCTCATGATACAGTGTTTTCTGTGCCTCAGAATGGCTCCGTTCACAATGAATGAATGCAGTGAACTCATTTATTGCATGTAATGTGAGTTTAGCGCGCATTTGGGAATTCAACAGCCACCAGTTAGGATTTATTTTTGCAACAGATGACTACAGCATTTCAGATTTAAATACAGATTTTACAAAATAAAAGCTTAAAAGTGCAGTAAGAATTGCTGACAGCTAGCCATTTAAATGCTGTCCAAATTCAAATATCTCTTTCAAGTGTAGAAATTAGGAAATAAATACTGTAATTTCCCTACTCTAGTGTAAAGCAAAAAAATTATACCTATGAAATGTTCATTTTCATTATTTTACAGTGCAATTGTTTTACAATATATGGCTATTACTGTCATTGTTGTTGTTCTTGTGCTTATTATTATTAATATTATTATATTCTAATTTGTTTAGCTTCCTAAAACATCAGTGTGAATGTAATTTACACTGAGACAGTATATCACAAATAAAAAGAGGGTTGAGTCCCCTTTAAAAATCAAGTACAAGTCAATTCACTGACTTTTTCTGACTTTAGGCTTTCTAACATGGGCTGGAGCTCTTAATTTTGAACTCTCAAAGTGCGTTTTTTCCACTTCTTCGTTTGTCTTTTTTTTATATCACAATAAATATCGTATCATGGACTTTATATCATAATATTATCGTATCGTGAGATTTTTATATCATTTACATTCCTGTCAACATTCAAATCTGCAAAAAGTTCCGCCGCCGGAACTGTCGACCCCAGGAGGTTAAGTTGTTTTTTATTATTATTATTTATAATATTATTTTTTTTTGTTGTGGTGTCCAAATACATGGTTCACTGTATAATTGTTAACCCTTTTATATCCATTATGTAGTGTGATTTATAATGCAGATCTGATGCATACTGGCTGATGCTGTGTATCATTAATGGAGAGAAGACCGCTGACATGACTAAAGATCTGCACTGCAGCTTCCTTTATTCCATCAATCCATTTTAAGACTTTTTAAAATCAATGTTTATTTAAACAGAAGGAACTAAAATTATACAGAATAACCGAATTTTAGCAATTAACTAATGGCAACTTGTTTTTTTTTCTTTATTGACTAATATTCATTCATTAAATTATCAAATGACCATAATTAGCTTGTGAACATTTGATTAAAATATTTAGTTTGACATTGATGATTTCATTACTGCATTTGGAACAGATGAGATTCATAGATCTGATGGCAGTTGTAATTTAAAGTAATTTTTTCTTATGTACCACCTGAACCAAAAAAAAAGTAACAATGTTTTTTCTATTGTACAAACTGTATTTTCTATCCCCAGCACCCTAACCCTACACCTAAACCTACCCCTCACACAAAACTACAGGCATTTTTACATTCTCAAAACTGTTCCCTACATTCCTTACAAGGTCAACATTACTGGTATTACTATATTTGTGGGTATATTTGGTCCTCATAATGTAGAGAATACCAGGCGCACACACACAGAGTCTCAAACCTTCACTATTGACTATCCTGACCTTGTTTAAAAGACTATTTTTGTCAGAATGCATGTTGTCTATCGAATGTCTGTCAGTGGATAAATATGCTTATTGCTGCCAGATGGGTTAGTTTACAACATCTACCAGCAGCTGCATGCAGGCCAACTAAACCTGGACCCATTGGCTAATATGGTAACTGTCTACTTAAGAAAGACGTTTTGAGTACAAAATAATATTGAATACCTGGAGACTCTTTAAAATAAAATATTTGTTGCCATGTATAGTTCTATGAAGAAGAAAAAAACATTTGTCCATGAAACTCTGATCCATTGTGCATAGGCTTCTTTGTAGTGGGCACTTTAAACTACTGGTTTTCACACAAGGGAAAAAAAGATGCTTAAATGTAAAAATCTGTAAATGAAAGCTTTCATAGAGGAACCCAGTTATTTCTTCTGTATGGCATAGCTGAAAATTTAGAGAGTTAGACCGTTTTTCTTTAAACTGAAAGCAATGACAATCAGCTAATCATTATTTTTTCATAACTGAGGTCAGATTGTTGCTGTCTGGTACAGTGTGGATGAATTCATGTTCATTTAGTTATATATAGGTGGTGAGACTTGAAATTAGGAGATGGCATAAGAGTTCATGTCATCACATTGAGGTCTTCTCATGGCTGCACAGTGCCCTCTACTGATCTACAATAGCCATGTCCAATGAGTGATATGAGTCAGCACAGCCTGACAGAGACAACATGACAGGGAATACAGTGGACTATTATTAGCTAGAAAGAGACACTACACTTCATGTACTCTAGTGAACTTACAAGGGCCGCCACATACACATCTCTGTGAAGTACACGAGACCATAGGATGTCCCATTTGTAAATTTTGGTTTCAGAAGTGTGCTCACAAGAGCCCTCTTGGAGGCCGCTATGTGCACTTCTGCCCAAGCCACACCGATGCGTGCACTGCAGCATGACTTCTGCCTGACAGTCAAAGTGGCTTTACTTGACTCGGAGGAAGACCGCAAGGGTTTAGCGTGCCATTTCAGACAGGGACGTTGAGGGAGAAATTTACAGTATTACTCACAAACTGCAATTTCTCTCAGTGGCGTGCACAGAGTGCCGGAGGGGCAGGGTAGGAATCACTCTCTGGGCTCGACACAGTACAGATCAATCACACTAGACAGACAAGCTGGACTTTGGGGGTCATACTTGCTCTGGCACGGTTCAGATCATCTGGTGTCAGTACATCCAAAAACAGTCTTCCTTCTTCAGGCATTCCAAGCCTAAGCCTTCAGTCGAGTGCAGCAAGCTAGGCTTGTGACTGAATCACCATAAGCATGCTGTGTCCTGTCATTTTTTTCTCAAGGAGAAAGTAGACAAGAGTAAAGTTAGAAGAGACTCAGTAAATGAATCTAGAACGATGTTAAAATGGATTATTTTGTTTTTCTCCAATTTATATTTGTAAGTCAAAATGGACATTTATAAACCTAGAATGAACAGGAGTGAATTCAGCTAGCCATCATCATCAAAGATGCACAGAATACATGTTGTCAGAATACAAGTCTGAGAGCACAGACTTGGCTAGGACAATTAGCCCATTAGCAATACTGGTAAAATGTGAGATGTAACATTCTTTTTTTTTTCAGTTCAATTTTGTGGACTGTGTTGGGTGCGGGGGGTTAGGGTTAGGGTTAGGTTTTGGAAAAGTAAAACAGCTCCCCCCAACCTAGCACCCGTCTAGGCAGGTTTGGAAAAGGGAGACTGAGGAAAGGTGCACTGGCCCACGCTTGTCAGACTATACCACATGGTGTGAGATTATCTCCGGTCTAGGAGCAGGGCTTATCTAAGCATTGGGCCTAAAGAGTTAAAGTTAGGTTTATCATCGCTGGGTCTGTGACAGGTAGGTTTAGGCTGTGGTTTAGTTCAGCCTTAAATTTAGCAGTACTCGAATTGAACCAGCTAGGTTTCTAATTGCTTAGGGTTATGGCGGTTAGGTTTAGAGCGTGGTTGGGTCCAGCACTAAATTTAGATCCAAGTAGATGTGAGAACACGAAGTTCTTGACGGAACTTGTTCCAGATCGGCGAACCAGACCGCAACTCGAAAGTCGCAGTCCGATAATCCCGACCCAGCATCGTGCTCTGCCAAAAAGTTTTGTTTAAGCCAAATTGCCATGTTTCAAAGATGATAGATGTCTCAGTTAGATTATAATCGCTGGGTCTGTGACGAGTAGGTTTAGAGTGTGGTTTAGTTCAGCTTTAGATTTAACGGTACCCGAGTTGAACCGGCTAGGTTTCTAGTCGCTGAGGTTAT
>NW_015660957.1:694-908 GCF_001515625.1 Sinocyclocheilus rhinocerous | reverse complement strand
AAGGTATTAAATTTAACTCCATGATTCCTGTATATACCCTGTGGAGGCAGGGCATTTGACAATTTAACAAACTTTATTATCCAAAATGAGTCTGACATCAGTGCACTTAACAGTAAAGTTGCAATTTATTCAACTTCATTTCAATTAAATTCCATTCAACTTTATTCCGTTGAAGTTTATTTCATTTCGGAACATTCATTCACGGATTTGCGCT
>NW_015660957.1:0-666 GCF_001515625.1 Sinocyclocheilus rhinocerous | reverse complement strand
GCACAGTTAGGCAGCGCGTCAGTCTCATAATCTGAAGGTCGTGAGTTCGAGCTTCACACTGGGCACTGTAAATAAATACAATTTAAATTCATGTCTCGCGCCCTTTAATGCCCTTTGAATGTAACGTGTACGTTCCCTTGGAACTGGAATCATGGCAGAATATAATGTGAAGTCCACTTCGCAGGGCACTTACGGTCGAATAAGACAACGCTTGAATGCTGCTGCCTGAACAAGAGACCTCCTTACTAAAGTGAAAGTGTTGGCTGGAGTCACTATCTCGCGAACGTGGCGGCGGATTCTCCACCAAATTCAGGAGATCCCTTCAGCTCGAGGAGCCCTCTCGAACGCCACCCTCCGCACGCTGTTTCCTACGTTGTTGTGATTTGATCTGAATGGAAACAGCGTATCCACGTGGCGCAGCTGACACAGAACAGCATATGTTGTTTTACGTCCAGCGGATATTCTCCAAAATGGCACCAGGGTGATGCGGAGGAGACAAATTGTTGAATAAAGTCGTTATTTTTTTTTCTTTTGTGCACAAAAAGTATTCTCGTAGCTTCGTATAATTGCGGATGAACCCCTGATGTCACATGGATTATTTTACAGATTATTTTAAAATCGGCGAAACGATATATCGGTCGGGCTCTAATATACATACACACATAC
>NW_015660956.1:370-555 GCF_001515625.1 Sinocyclocheilus rhinocerous | reverse complement strand
TAATAACCTGTTTTGGTTATATTTACTATTAATTGCAGAAGGTGCTCAACAAAAATGATACGCGAATATTGATGGTTTTCACTTAAGTCAAGTAAAAGACCGCTTCTTAAACCAGAGAAGGTTTTTTCGAGTTAAATTTCGAGTTAAAAAGTCATAATTGAGAGATATAAACTGGCAATTCTGAG
>NW_015660956.1:0-201 GCF_001515625.1 Sinocyclocheilus rhinocerous | reverse complement strand
TAATTAGTCATTATATAGCCTAATACAGCGTGTAGGCCTATGCCATGCCTCATCTTATTCGTTTTTGTTAATAACGTTTTGTAAGCTAGTTTGTCATTGAATCTTACTGTTTTAATGTTGTTGTGCATTTTAATTAAAAATAATAAATCCATCTTCTTTTTTGTCTTAAAAGGTGAAAGGTGTATAGATGTAAGCAAAACA
>NW_015660955.1:0-812 GCF_001515625.1 Sinocyclocheilus rhinocerous | reverse complement strand
TGAACATCAGTCGGTTTTGTTCGATTAACGTTTTTAAATGTTGATAGATTTCGTTCAATTAAGAGATTTTTGAACATCAGTCGGTTTTGTTTGATTAACGTTTTTAAATGTTGATCGATTTCGTTCAATTAAGAGATTTTTGAACAACAGTCGGTTTTGTTCGATTAACGTTTTTAAATGTTGACTGATTTCGTTCAATTAAGAGATTTTTAAATGTTGAACGATTTCGTTCCATTGAGAGATTTTTGAACATCAGTCGGTTTTGTTCGATTAAAAGATTTTAAAATGTTGATCGATTTCGTTCGATTAGGAGATTTTTGAACATCAGTCGGTTTTGTTCGATTAACGTTTTTAAATGTTGATCGATTTCGTTCAATTAAGAGATTTTTGAACATCAGTCGGTTTTGTTCGATTAACGTTTTTAAATGTTGATAGATTTCGTTCAATTAAGAGATTTTTGAACATCAGTCGGTTTTGTTTGATTAACGTTTTTAAATGTTGATCGATTTCGTTCAATTAAGAGATTTTTGAACATCAGTCGGTTTTGTTCAATTAACGTTTTTAAATGTTGATCGATTTCGTTCAATTAAGAGATTTTTGAACATCAGTCGGTTTTGTTTGATTAACGTTTTTAAAGGTGAAATATCATGAAAATCTGACTTTATGTGCTATAACCGGGTCCCCGGTGCATCTACCAACCCAGGAAACGTGAAAAAGATTAACCCAGTAACTTTGTTTTGGTAAGCATTTTTCTGAAAAAAATTTACGCGTCAGATTTCGCTCCCTTTGTGACGTGGCAAAGGGATCTTATT
>NW_015660954.1:0-1692 GCF_001515625.1 Sinocyclocheilus rhinocerous | reverse complement strand
ATAATAAATAATAGTTTAGCATTCAAATACAGCGCAAATATGGACCCATTTAATTGGGTTAATGCCAAATGAGAGAGGTAGGCTGCAGGAGAACGCCATTTGCTTTCAGTTTCGCATTTAGCAAAACAACTAATCACAGTTTTCTTTGTTTTGTTTTTTTTACGTGAAGTGGCAAGCGGCCGTTTGCTTTCAGTTTCGCATTGAATTAGCCTAATTCATTTTGGCTTGTTTAGCCACTTATATTTTTCATTCTTGTTAAACCGTTCAAAATAGCCTATAGGCTAGGTATTGTGTTTATTGTTTGTATATTATAACATTTCGCTTTATTTACCGGTGTTATTTATGAATGTAATAATGCGGTTTGTGCTTATCTGTGTTACAACGTAACATTAATGTAGACCTATACCTGTATCTGAATATGATTTTATAATTTTATGCCATATAGACCTACCACATTACCCTCCACTGGGTGTAGAATGAGCAGCAATAAACTACATTTTGGCATTTTGTAATACTTATGTGGATATTTTGGTGAAAGTAACTCAAAAGTAGTGTAACGCATTACAATTCAGAGACGGTAATATTGTAATGTAACTAATTACTTTCAAAAGACAGTAACTAGTAATATATAATGTATTACATTTTGGAAGTAACTTGCCCAACACTGTATACCGCAGACAAAGGGAGAACTCCGACGCTTCCTGGGCATGGCAGGATACTACAGAAGTTTCTGTAGGAATTTTTCTGATGTAGTAAATCCTCTTACCGACAACCTCCGAAAAACTGTTCCGCTTGTATGGTCTCCTCGGTGTCAAGTTGCTTTTGATTCTTTAAATAATTTATGTAGTGCCAGTGTCAAGATGCTTTTGATTCTTTAAAGAATTTGTTATGTAGTGCACCAATCTTAGCTGCTCCTGACTTTTCAAGAGCCTTTAAACTTGAGGTTGATGCTAGTGATACTGGTGCAGGTGCTGTACTGTTACAGGAAGATGAAAATGGAATCGATCACCCCTTGTGTTTCTTTTCTAAGAAATTCAATCACCATCAATGTAACTACAGTACCATTGAGAAAGAAGCCCTCACCCTCTTGTTAGCTTTGCAGCAATTTGAGGTTTGTTGGTTCCAGTTCGCAACCTGTTGAAGTTTTTACTGATCACAACCCTCTTGTATTTTTGCAAAAGTTCTGTAACAAAACTCAAAGACTTATGCGTTGGGTTTTAATCTGTCAAGATTTTAACTTGGACATCAAGTATAAGAAGGGAAAAGATAATGTTATTGCTGACTCTGTCAAGAACTTGTTCATAAACATGAAACATGTGTATTCTTGTGTATGGGGGTGTTACGTCCCTTTTGTTCTACTTCTGTGTTTTCTTTTGTTTGGGAAGTGTTTGTGTGTGTCTTCTGTCCAGGAAGAAGCTGATTGGTTCCTGCAGTCTAATTGGTGCCACGCCCTGCCTGATCAGCTGACTCCTTGCTGCCTATAAGAGACTCCGTCATCACTTCCTGCTGCCTATATGAGCCCGGGTGCGAGGGCCCTTTCATCGCTGCTTGCAGCTTTAATTGTGTTTGCTCTGCCTTGACTCTGCTAGTTAGTTACATGTATTCGTAAGACTGAGAATTTCTGTGTGTGTGTTCAATCGAGTGTTTGCTGGTGAGAGATTGTTTGTTGTTTGTTAGTTTGCTTTGCCCATT
>NW_015660953.1:104804-105054 GCF_001515625.1 Sinocyclocheilus rhinocerous | reverse complement strand
AGCCCAATTTTTTACGGTCCACATACCACAGCGCAGGTGCAAGGGGAATAGGCCTGTCCAAATACCCACACTTGCAGTCTTGCCCACTTGAGAGTGCATACATGCAACAGGAAGTAAGTGCGCAAGACTGTCCCAGGTTTTAAAAACACTAAAGCGCAGTGACCTTAAAGGGGTCATATGATGCGATTTCAATTTTTCCTTTCTCTTTGGAGTGTTACAAGCTCTTGGTGCATAAAGAAGGTCTGTAAAG
>NW_015660953.1:94063-103973 GCF_001515625.1 Sinocyclocheilus rhinocerous | reverse complement strand
CAACATCATATGTCCCCTTTAACACACACTAAATCCATACTATCTCGAATACCGCTCCCAAAGCAGTATTCAAGGCCAAGTGTATCCAATCATGGCGAGACAGAATGAGTCCACTACGTGGTACTGCGCATGTGTCGAACTCATCCATCCATGCTCATCAACGGTTGAGTAAAATGCAGTACAGAAAACACTGCTTACATGATCTGAATAGCTGAAATGGGAAACGCACATAGCCAGCTTTGTCTTGGTTTGCTAACAAACAGCCTTTTTCCTTTCAGAGAGGTCATTTGAATGCTTGGGCTTTAAACAGTTTGATATTGGGAAGAAAGATGAAGATGAGCTTAGTGTGCTTGGAAATGATGTGTTGACAGACTACAGCTGGTTCTTAGAGTGTGACTGAACCAAAAGATACGGGAAGATACGGGTTTCATTTTCCCTTATAACACTCACGGTGTGTTTGGATCATTTAGACCTGCAGAGGATTTTATTTTTTCCTGAAAATGCTAGTTACTTTTATTGCATTGGACTAAACATTGTCCCCCCACAATGTTACATTTGTGGTGTTCCTGGTCAAAAATTACCGGCCTTTTAAAAATTGTGCATAAATCTCTCATCATGCTATATTATCATCAAATCTTGGATTAACTCAAAAAGGCCAGCCATTTTTGACCAGGAACACCAAATTAGGTAAAGGATTTTCAGCACAAGTGTTAAATGTTTGTTATCTAGCATTTAGTATTGTTTTATCCTGCTGATCCTTCAGAACAGCACTGTGACACATTTCCACCAGTAAACCTCAATAGCCTCATGAAGGTTTTAAATAACTTAATCACATACAAATATACAAAATATTTTATGGAACATTGCAGATAATAAAGTAAAAAAATAGTTATACAATAATTATCATGTCAGTCACAAGTAAATCTACTGTAACATTATAAATGTCTTTACTGTCACTTTTGATCAATTTAATGTATAATTTATTATAAAAGTTTTTTTTTTTTTTTAAAGAAAAGTAAAAAACTTACTGACTCCAAAATTTAGTAGGTATGTCCAAGGAAACAATTATTATTAAAACTAATTATTAAAAAAAATAAAGAAAGAAATCTATTCTAGCGCTCTCACACACTCACATTCTCCTTTCACATACATATATTTCTAGTCCCTCACACATAAATTCTGATGCAATTCGGATGCAAACTCATCATGGGTGAAAAAGGTGACAAAGACGCCCCACGTTTCTTAAACACTTATAATATTTTAAAACCTTTAAAAGTTTATCTCTACAGTTGTGCAGTAAAATTCACTTTAACTCTTTCCCCGCCAGCATTTTTGAAAAAAGTTGCCAGCCACCGCCAGCGATTTTGATGATTTTCACTAAAATTTGATGGCCTCCAGTATATTTTGCTGTATGAATATTTGAATATGCAATACACCAAAATAAAGATCAGAACCTCTACTTTTTTTAAACAAAAAGGTTTATTCTAGCTTAAAGCATTCTTTTTTTATCAACACTTGAATATAGGTTGGTTTCATAAAAAATTCCACGTCCTGGATCAACATTTTACTCCGTAACATTATGCAGTTTTCATTTATATGCTGTCTATTGCTGATGATCGCCTTATTTTTCATATGCAGCTGTTTACATAAGAGATCGCTCGTTTCTCCGTCCTGTTCACGTGTGTTTTTGTTCTGGAGATTTTATACTCGTTCAGAAGATGCGTAATAGCACCCCCGAGTGTATAACAGTGAAAACACAAAAAGCCGTAAAATCTCATCTTTGGCAGGGAAGCGTTTTCTTGTAAAAGGCGAGATAACTCGTCAATGGTGGGGAAAGAGTTGAAGAAATCATTCATGAACATCATCTTCATTCATGAAGATGGCATGAAAAAATGTGCCAAAAATCCTGGTGGAAAACAAAGACTTTAATTATTTTCCTAATTAATGCTGTTCAGTTGCTTTGACACAATCTGTATTGTTAAAAGCGCTATATAAATAAAGGTGACTTGACTTGACTTTTATAAGGCAAAATTCACTTTTACAAGGTGTTTGGACAGAAATGTGTGTTGGAATTGTGTGTACACAGTCATCTTTGAATGATAAAAATCCATCCAGTCTTTTTTTTTTTTACATTTTCATAAAACCTAACCAGGCTCAAAAAACGAGCGGTTTGGATCCTGCCCTGCCCACCGCTTTTGACTGACAGGCGCGTATTACCATATCCTCAGCTCTTCACAGGCACATTTAGGAGAGCCATAAGATTAAATATTATAATATCTTCATAATATTATAGTCATAATAGGTGGGTGCCCTTTAAGATGAAAATGACATGAAATTACCATTTTATCCAATAGATGGCAGCAGAGGATCACTCATTATTAGCTCAGTTGCCATTTCCACTCCCTTGTTGTCAAGTCTTGCTTTTAGATTTATTATGAAATGACAATTATAACTAATTTTAGTACTTTTACAGTACTGAAGTGTGAACAAGAGTAAGTCAAATTAAATAATAGTGCACAATTTAATTTTTTAATATTTAAAAACTACAGATTTAAAAACTACATTTAAACATTGCCTTAAAAAAGGACACATGAAAAAGAGTGCTTTAAGTTTTATCTTTAATTATAGAAGCTGCTAAATATATTCAGCCAACAACTTGTTGCTGCTGTAGTTTTGCTACTCTGAATTTAATCTGAATCACTTAATGCACAGCTCTGTTTTGACATCCGCTTGTCAGATGTTTAATTCCATCTGATGCTACAGTTATGACTGTCAATCATAGCAATGTCTCGCAGAACAATTTATCAGATTCACTCGCGTAATTTTTTACACTCGTTTTTGTCATTCCTAAAATGTGTGTTTGAAAGTGGTTGACTTCAAGCTGGTACAGAATTTAGTTAATTGTAATTTAATTTTTAAAAAATTACATTTAAAAAATGTAAAAAATGTATGTAAATGTAAAAAAAAAAAATAATAATAATAATAAACATTTTGAAAAAACTCACCGGATCTACACAAATGACCCATTTTGAATTCAAAACGATGAATTTCGACGACACTTCCACACATCCATTCTTTACTCTTACATGTCTACATTCTAACTCACGTATGTATAAATATATTGTCACTTTCACATTTTTTACAAATAATGTATTGTAATGTATTTAATAAATGCAAAGGGGAGCAGATTCTTTCATTCATGAGAGGCTGTATAGAAAAATGTTGTGATCACATTCAAACCTTATCTGGATTTCTGTCAGTCTCAAGATTTGTTGAGGATTCAAGAAATAGAACAGCAGTAAATCAATCAGAGTCCTTATATTGATGTCTTTATTTAGTGCAGACTGCTTATGAATCCAGACAAAGAAACATGGGCCCGTTTCAATAAGGAGCTTCAACCAACTCTGACTTGAAACTTGAACTCTGAGTTGACTTACTCTGAGATGGGAAACTCTTGAGTTTTCAGGTTCAGAACAGCTGAATTGAGTTCGTTCTATCAACTCTGAGTAGGTTGACTCTGATGCCTTATCCAAATACCCGCGCTTGCGGTCTTTCTACTTGACCACTTTACAACTTATATGACGTATTTCCTGTATTTGGCGAAGTGTTCAATTGAGCATGAAGAACTTTTCATTACCTGATGGGACATATAGTGTTGTAAAAATGCAAGTGTCTACAGAGCTTTATTTTTATTTGAAATACTTTGCATTTTAAAATCAACTTCTAAATATCTGTTCAGTAGTCTCTATAACAGATGACAATTTAATTTTGTGGTGCTTCTAATTAAGTTATAAAAAGCAGTTGCAAATGTTGTACAAAATAAATATCACCAATACTCATTTGCACCAATAAAACATGTAATATCTAATTATTATTAATATTTATCATGCATTGGTCTCGGAAAAAAAAGTCTCACGATTTATTTGCAGAACATGATGTATGATGGGATACACTAAGTGTGGATTTAGTGTGCATTAAGGGCACTGTGCTTCGGCGTTTATAAGGCCTGGCACAGTCTTGCACGCACGCGCTCTTAAGTGGCTATGACCGGTGGCTAAGGTATTTGGACAAGGGCTGCGTTTAGCGCGTGCACCACAACTATGAGAAGCCATGATCAATGGAGCTCCGAAATTATGATTCACCATGGCAACAGCACCAGACAAAAAGACATCTGCATACTTCTGAGTCAATACGTAACTTTAATTCTTAATCACTGTTATAATATCAAAGGTAAAAAGTGGCAGAACGGTAAGTTAATGAAGTAATATTAATTTTCATGGTATCCTACAGGCAAAAGAAAAAAAAAAGAGAAAAAAAAAGCAGCTAAACATGAAGCATAAAAACATAAGGTAACACTTTAAATTAAGGTACACATATTCACTATTAACTAATTGCTTACTAACATGCTTATTACTAGCATACTGGCCGCTTATTAGTACTTATAAAGCACATATTAACCCTTTAGGCGCCAGGGTTTTTTGGAAAAAATGCTGGATTTTGACAAGATTTCAAAAGCTTGTGGCTTGAAAGGGCTTAAAGATAGAGATCTACTGTAAATTAGAAAAATGTTGGGCTTGACCGAAAGTTTATGTGGGGTGTAAATATACTTGTCTAATTTGCATATTATGACGTCTAGCTCACTTGCTCTGCTATTTGCTCGAACACTTTGAATAGGAACATGACGTCATTTTGGTCTAGAATCAAAGTACTACATGTCTGCCATCTAGTGGTAGGGAATACAAATGAGATATTACACCATATTAGGATCTACAGCCTATTTTATTAAGTATGACGTCTTGTCGCAATTTTGCGACTTTGGCGCTTAGAGGGTTAATGCCTTATTCTGCACGACCATTTTCTACGCCTAACAGATTAACTAAGATTTTTTCTTTAATAGACTCATAGTTACTGCTTATTGGGAGTAAGCAAGGCAGTTGTTGTATGAGAATTATGATCTTAATATGCTTTGCTTATTATGGGCCCTATAAGCTGGTAGTAGCAGAAGAATAGTCATTCTCTCTTAATAACACTTAATAAATATAGTCTATTCTTATGTAACAACACACATAACTACAAGTGTTAATTGTGTCCAATTAACTCTAAATTAAGTCTTCATAAGTCTGAATATGTTACCCATTCTAAAGTGAAGTCTTGCTCATTACTAATTCACTAGTAGTTGGACACCTATTAACCCATACCCGTTCCCTATTCTAAAGCTGCCTCCTCTTCACAATTAATAAATCCATTACAGCACACAACTACAACAATTAACAAACCTTAGTCTTAAGGTTGCACCTTAAAAAAGGTCTCTGGTTACGTATGTAATCTTGGTTCACTGAAACGTGGGGAACAATATGGAAGCTGCCGGCAGTGTCAAAGTGACTGATGTCTACTAGGGTTCACAAGTTCTATTTCCATGCAGTAGCAGACCGAAGACAGCACAACTAGAAATATCTCCTTTAATCTAAACATGTATATAATTATGCCATACAATGAACAACAGAGTACCAATATGACTTAGCAAAAATAAAATTGCACAAAGATAAAACCTGTACAGGTCAATGTGAACTAGTAGCTAATCTTCTTTTGGCAAGGCTATAAACAAATGTACTGCAGTCTGTATAAAACTGTGTATAAAATTTTAAAACAGAACTTTTTAGTGTGTATTAAATGATCCTAAGCATAAAACAAAACATGCACTGGACAATATATCCTTGTTTTGTAGCTTAACTCACATTTTCGACATTTCACACTTGTAGCAGAACAGAACCGAACAAATCAGCAAGTTAGCATTTTAATACTTCATCAGTAAGGGAAGAAGTTGCCCTCGAGATTTCATGTCCTCTATTATGTTATGAAAAAGACAGCAGGGTCTCATTCGCAGGAACAAACTTCAGGCTTTTGTAGGTTTCTGGGTCCACTACGTGGAGCTCTGCAATCAGAGCGGTCGTCTTGATGGTTCCACGATCCACACAGTTTACCCTGAAGGCTTCTGTCATTGTGCGGACACGGCTGAAGGTTTTCAGGACTTTCTTAGATATATATATATATATATGTTAAGAGTTCCAGTGCAAAAGCCTCGAAAAGCCACCTTGGTCAAAAATTAGATAATGATATTGAGTGAATGCTCTCTGCACATACGTATACGTTCATCAAATACTTTCACTTCAAACCCACTAAATCCCAGCCTCAGCCCAATCAGAAGTACCGGCCGAAGTTGTGCCCTTACCCCTTCCCTAAAACTAACCACCTAGAAGACTTTACAAGTAGGAGAGGGGGCAGGAAAAGGAACTAGTGTTTTATGGTATGGAGTTTAAAGCAAGTTTGACAGTAAAAAGAAATGTAAGCAATCTCATTGGAATGTAGTGAAATCATATGGAAGTGTATGAGTGAAGTTGTAAGATATGAGTAAGTCATTATTATTATTTTATTTATTTATTAGATTTTTTTTTAAAGTTCTACAAATTAGTAAGATTCGTCCATAAGACTGTGATGCAACAACTGCCACTTCTCATTTAAGTCAAGTAAAAAAAGATTTTCTCAGTCTTTTGTTAATTGATTAGAACGGGGGTGTCAAACTCAGCTCCTGGAGGGCCGCAGCTCTGCAGAGTTTAGTTCAAACCCTGCTCGAACAAACATACTAAGCTTAAGCCTGAAGGACTTGATTAGCTGAGCCCTCCAGGAACTGAGTTTGACACCTGTGGATTAGAAGGTAGCAGGTACAGTATATTGGGCTCCCCTCTGTTTTCACCCAGCTGTTTAAATTAAATTAAGACATTACCATATATATATATATATGTGTGGCAATGCTGAGGGGAGGGGGAGGGGGAGGAGAGTTAACGTACGACTAAGTCAGAACACCCCTAAACCAAAAGAAAACCGACTACGCCACCCCGTAAAGAAACGGGGAAATAACCACCCAGATCAGGGACACAGGTTCGTTGGCTAAGTAAAACCCAAAGAGGATGGCCATTCCACGTGCATCTATACACGTGCACTCCATAGGTGCGGTCCCAGCAGTGACGTACACCAGGTGGCATAACTCCAGCCTTAAATACCCGGAAAGACAGGTTCTAATATGCTATTGTGGATGACAACCACACACCAATGAGGAAGGATTATGTCACCCACCTTACCACATATATACCAAAGGATCCAAACAACACTGCACTCCACACGATTGTACCATCACCAGTACTCACTACCAGCTAGCCTCCCAGCCTCGGGCCCTACAGTGCCTAAAACAAACACAAAAGAAAATTTTACATTCCATAACACAATAAAAATACATCCATCAACTTAAACCAAAAAGAAAACAATATGTATAAAGAAATAATATCACAATGTTATATTTACAACAAACAAACAGGAAACAAAATATATAGAGCAGGAAAATAACACAATGTTATTTAAATTAAACAAAAGAAAGAAAAGAAACAAAGGAAAGAAGCACAAAAGACAAAAAAATAACAAAAGAAAACAGCAGCGGGGGCGCTAGAGAGCACCATATGGTGTGGACGTAAGTTTAGAGAGCTCCTTCAAAGCCTCTTTAAATTTATATATTTCTGACTATTTTCATTGCGAAAGTCTGCTCAATAATATCTACCAGTGAAATGAATGTTAGAGGCCTTTTTTTGCTTTTGTTAATTGTATAATAAATAAAGAGAAAACAATACAAAAATTCTCTAAATACAAAAAGATTAGAGAAGCTAATGTTTTTTTGTTTTTTTTAAAGATAACAAGCAGTTAGTAAATGAATAGCATAAAAGGGGCAAGTTAAAGCAGCGGACAGATCCAGCAAGATAAGTATTGAAGATTTGGAATCCGCAACAACTGAGAGCAATTCAGTCTCGGTTGAATGTCCACTTCTGAAACCAGACTGGTTGCTGTTGAGGAGGTTGTTCTGTGTGAGAAAGGCAGAGACTTGGTTGAACACAGCCTGTTCAAGTGTTTTTGCAATGAAAGGAAGAAGGAAACCTGTCTGTTCTCTATAAGAGATGGGTTAAGGGTGGGTATATATATATTTTTTTTTTATAGTTTTTGAGCCAAATTCTTTAGACAGTTCTCCAAGGAAATCCGTAATTTCGGCAGGTGGTTAATGAAAGAAGGCCTAATTCGAAAATGAAATGCCCCTGCTCTCATCTTATGAGGTTGAAACTACCCAAAGGCAGAAAGGAGCCAATTTGGTGAGTATAACTACCACGTGTATTAATTTTGTGCATATCATGGCTGTGGGACTGAAACCTTGTATCTCCAAATTTTCGGCTTTTCAAACTGTCAAGTAAGTAAGTAAGTAAGTAATTTTTATTTATAGAGCACATTTAAAATTCAGCGTTAAACTGACCAAAGTGCTGAACAAAACCAATAATAAAATACAGGAAATTCTAAAATAAAGTAACATTTAAAAATCAATAATCACCCGGACACCTCCACGATTTCCTCTCCTTCTTCTGCGACGTTTCCGCTGATGGATGATACAGCAAGGAAGCCGGCGAATAAACGCGGCCGAGGGAAGAGAGAACGAGGAGTAACAATAATCCTGTACAATGGGACAGTCTCTAGGTTGATTCTCTAATAAACTTTTGATGTGTAGCAATACTTGGCGATCATAGGTGATGATAACATCAGCACAATGCATTAACAACAGCAGAGAAAGCACCGAAAGGCAGAGTACTGAATGGATATTTAAAAACTGATGAGACAAACGGCATGCCGACCAACACACAGGCGCCATCTGTCAAACCTTATAGTCTCTACCGTGAATGAAGTGCTGCACACAGTTTAAGCATGCTTTGGGCTGAACTGGTCCTTTAATCTATAATAACATGAAATTATGTCCAAATGACATACAAAAACTGAGTGTCCATAGCCACAGTAAACTTTAAAACCTGCAAGTTGATGAAAATGCAATACAATGCACTTACTGCTTTTGATTTGGCCATTCTAATGATGGAAAAAAATTCCATTTGAGCTTGATTGTAGTAAAATCGCCCTGCAGCCCAAGACTGGTCGCCCACTGAAGCTAAGCAGGGTCGAGTCTGGTCAGTACCTGGATGGGAGACCGCCTGAGAAAACTAGGTTGCTGCTAGAAGAGGTGTTAGTGAGGCCAGCAGGGGGTGCTCGGTCTGTGTGGGTCCTAACGCCCCAGTATAGTGACGGGGACACTACACTGTCAAAAAGAACCATTCTTCGGATGAGACGTTAAAAACCGAGGTCCTGACTCTCTATGGTCATTAAAAATCCCAGGATGTCTTGCGAAAAGAGTAGAGGTGTGACCTCGGCATCCTGGCCAAATTCACCCATTGGCCTCTGACCATCATGGCCTCCTAACAATCCCCATACACTGATTGGCTTCATCACTCTGTCTCCTCTCCACCAATAAGCTGGTGTGTGGTGGGCGTTCTGGAACACTATGGCTGCCGTCGCATCATCCTGGTGGATGCTACACACTGGTGGTGGACGAGGAGATACCCCCTCACAATGTAGAGCGCTTTGAGTGCTTAGAAAAGAAGCAGAAAAGCGCTATATAAATATAATGAATTATTATTATTATTATTATTATTATTAAAATGTTAATAATATAATGACACATGCAAGCGTCTGAACATATATATGAAGCTGCAGTATAAACTTTGACAACACAGTGTTTAATTATTAAAAAATATATATATTTTTGGAGATGCGAGGTTTCTGCCTGACAGCGACGCGACAATATCATATATCCCTTACCCTAACCTTTCAGCTACAGCTGAACCCACTGGTTGGTACTGTTAGTATGCTTTGTAATCATAAATTGCACAATATTACGGTTGGCAAAATAGTACAAAACCGTTTGTATAAATTGTATTTGGTGTAATGAAATGTGTTTATGCGGTTTAAGGTTCAAAAAACACATTATTTTCCACATACT
>NW_015660953.1:75620-94053 GCF_001515625.1 Sinocyclocheilus rhinocerous | reverse complement strand
GTCCTCCATAAAATGTGCTGCACACAAATGAATATTTGGGTTGAAGTGTTCTGGAACAGTGTTGTAAATACTACTTAACCACTGATTTGTAGTCGTGTCCTCTTTTGGAAGACCAAACAAAGTAGTTTCGCTTTCACAACGAAACACACGGCGGCCTAGCGTGAGCTGAGGCCGGGCTAGAGTGAGCAGAGGCCTGAACCTAACTTGTAAAATTTTTAAATGTTATACACAAAAGCCTGAAATTTTAGCCAGCAACAGTATATAGGAGGGGTTTGGTTATAGTTTAATATAATTCTTATTTAATATGCGTTCGTTTTAAATAAAATATTGTTAAATCCAGTTCTGGCCTGCAGCTGTATGTTCATCCATGGGTGCTGAGACTGAAATGAGAAACAATTTCTTTAGACTATTTCGTTATTCCTGATCTGTCCCAGATTTCTGATGACTGGTTTTAAAAGAACTAGAGACACATAACTGTGAATGAATCATTCATTTGAATCCATTCTTTTCAGAGAATTGGAAAAACTGGCCCTCAAATAAATATTTGTTTCATGATTCAGTGGAATAATTGGTTTGAACTGGAAACAGAATGAGCAAACAGCATTAAAAAATTAAACAACTGAAAAGACTGCCTTTTTGAGCTGTAATTCTGATAAGTGCTGTAAAAGGCCATTCACATTGAATGCAGGTTTTACAGTGTCGAGTAACCTATGCTGTCAAGTTACTAGCATTCTGCTCCATAATAGAAAGTTGGTATTGTTTAAAAGAATTAAGGTCTTCCCAGGTATATTTGGTGAAAGCATGTTTATTTAAAATTACCAAACATCTAGGGCTACTAATATCAGTCCCGACCCATGTCTGAGGCACTGAACCCACTTGGGTCTCTGGTCAGACCTCAGGTATTTGGATCTAGGTGGACTGACATCTATTGTGCCTACATGTTTGGGTGGTGCTGCATCTGTAAATGGGAAATTGTGTTTGTCGTGTTGGGAGAAATGTGCTTCAAACCCAACTTCTAAATTGTGTAGCTTAAATATTTTTTTGGTTTGTCCATTACAGATTTGCCCACGGTCTTCGACTGTGACAAGTGGACATGCTACAGGAGGGGATTATTCAGAGATCTGCAACTCTGAGTAAACTGGCAGATGAGCTGAGAAGAGTTTGTAAATCTGCAATGAAAAGAATGAGAAAAAAAGCAAGCAGACAATTGGAAGAAGAGAAATTGTTCTGATAGATAAAAGCAAATTTGGCTATAAAAAAAGGTATGTAAATTGCTTAAACACTTCAGAATTCCTCCTCGGTGTCCATTGCATAATTTTGCATCTAAAATTATGTTGAATAAACCTAAACACACCGACTGAATGTAGTTTCATGAATGTAGAGACAATATAATACACAATACAATTTCTCCTGTACACTGTGTTAATTTACCACAGGGCGTCTTAATGGCCAATTCGCACGGGATAAGAAATCTCAGTTAAACTACCTGAAGTAGAAGGGGTAACTCGATTTACACTCTGCAGTCACCCACCTGTCGTCATGTGCGTCATGTAGGTGTTGCTTCCTGATATCCTCGTTTGACTGGACCTAACTGTTTATATCCAATCAGAATCAGAATTCTAGTTCAGAATTTAATAAATTAATTAATAAAAATAGTTCAACTGCACCTGATACACACACACAAACAGGTTTATTAAATGTATTAAATTCTGTTGGTAATAGGCACTGTTCACTGTTGATCTTTTTTAATGTATTTATTAAAGCATTTGTTCATCCTGAAATAGTGTTGATAATCAGTTCAAAACAACTATGTACTGACAGAGTTCAATTTAGATACTTTTACATTTTATACCATAATTTTCCCTGAACAAACTCTTAATTTGCTGCTTATTAATAATTAATTAATTAATAGTTAGTAAGGTAGTTGTTAAGTTTAGGTCTGGTGTGGATTAAGGGGATCTAAAATACAGTCATGCAGAACAAGGCACTACTATGTGCTTTATAAGTACTAATAAACAGCCAATATGCTAGTAATATGCATGCTCATTTTAACATAATTGCCTCTTGTGAATTCCAGTACAACAGAGGATGAGCAAACAACAGGAGCACCTGGGTATTCGGAATGCTAGGCATCAAGGTTGAGAGGAGGAGACCTATTTTTAAAGTTGTGCATCGACGTTCAGCCAGAAATCTCATGCCGCTCATAAGGAAGTACATTCGCCAGGGAAGCTCAGTCATTTCAGATCGATGGAGGTCTTACCGCAATTTTCAGGATGAAGGTTATGATCACTGGATTGTCAACCATAAAGAAAATTTTGTTGGCCCTGTTACAGGTGCACATACACAGAACCTGGAGAGACTTTGGGGTGTTTGTAAGTCAACTATTTGGAGACTAAGAGGAAACCGCACACAAAATATGTCGAAAGACCACTTGGATGTAATTGAGTGGGCTTACTGGCGTGGGAACAATCACAGAAATGGACAACTTGGAATGCTTTTGCATGACAAAATCAAATGTCCATAGTCAAAAAATATATGAGGCCTACATGAAATGTACTCACATATACTGTAGATAGCAAGTTGATTTGTATACTACTATTCTGTTTAAACACACTGAATGTACTGGTGTCATGTTTAAATGCCTTAAATGTGCTTGAAACATGTTTTATTTTTGGAAAATACAAATAGTGAAGTTGACCCAACATTTATTTATTTTCAGTTAAAGACTGAGACCCTGAGAAAAAAGACGGGCATGAAATCCAGTCAACTTCTTCCACTGATGGAGTATTCAAATGCTAGTTTTCAACTTTCAGTTTAAATACGTTATGTTGGAAGTACTGTATGAAAAATTTAAAATATGTATTTGATTAAAAATATGAAGTTTATATTAGCCTGAGTTTTTGTTATATTTAGAGTGCTAAATAGAAGTTCTTGGCCATAAAAAGTTATAATAGGTTTGTAAATCTCAGAAGTTGTCTTAGATTAAAAGAAAAATTTCTACTTGTGCTGTCTTTGGTCTGCTACTGCATGGAAATAGAACTTGTGAACCCTAGTAGATATCAGTCACTTCCGAGCCGAACCGTGCCGTGCCGTACTGAGCCGTGCCGAGCCGAGTCATACAACGCAGTGGAAAAGCGCCATTTGACACTGCCGGCAGCTTCCATATTGTTCCACGCGTTTCAGTGAACCAAGATTACATGCGTAACCAGAGACATTTTTAAGGTGCAACCTTAAGACTAAGGTTCGTTAATTGTTGTAGTTGTGTGCTGTAATGGATTTATTAATTGTGAAGAGGAGGCAGCTTTAGAATAGGGAACGGGTATGGGTTAATAGGTGTCCAACTACTAGTGAATTAGTAATGAGCAAGACTTCACTTTAGAATGGGTAACATATTCAGAATTAATTTAGAATTAATTGGACACAATTAACACTTGTAGTTATGTGTTTTGTTACATAAGAATAGACTATATTTATTAAGTGTTATTAAGAGAGAATGACTATTCTTCTGCTAGTACCAGCTTATAAGGCCCATAATAAGCAAAGCATATTAAGATCATAATTCTCATACAACAACTGCCTTGCTTACTCCCAATAAGCAGTAACTATGAGTTTATTAAAGAAAAACTCTTAGTTAATGGCCGTGCAGAATAAGGCATTAATATGTCCTTAATAAGTACTAATAAGCGGCCAATATGTTAGTAATAAGCATGTTAATAAGCAATTAGTTAATAGTGAATATGTGTAACTTAATTTAAAGTGTTACCAAACATAATTCAGTCAGGTAAAGCTTTAAGCATAAAAGCTTCATGGGGATAGGCTACATGACTTTACAAACATTTGACATATTAAATAAATATCATTCAGTGTCTATTTCTATTCTATTATATAGTCTATTTCAATGTGCAGCAGCATTTTCCACATAGTCTAATGCTCTTTTCACATAATTAAGGAGGGATACATGAAATGAAGGTGCAATACGATAACTGGGTGGTAAGTGAAGTTGATACGTGACATCATTGATCTGCCTCCTGATGGTAAATGGACCAATGTAGTGGGGACTTAGCTTACGGCAGGGCAGCCGGAGACGAATGTCCTGCGTCGAGAGCCAAACCTTATCTCTCGGTTGATAGAGTGGAGGAGGTAGGCGGCGGGAATCGGCCTGGGTCTTGTATCTTCAGACTGCCTGCTGCAGGTGGACATGAGCTGAGTCCCATACCCTCTCGCTCTTTCGGAACCAGTGGTCCACGGAAAAAAAAGGGGGGGGTGGTAATTTGCCTGAGGGAGTTTTGTGCGTACTCGGC
Organism: Sinocyclocheilus rhinocerous; assembly: GCF_001515625.1. Classification (NCBI taxonomy): domain Eukaryota; kingdom Metazoa; phylum Chordata; class Actinopteri; order Cypriniformes; family Cyprinidae; genus Sinocyclocheilus; species Sinocyclocheilus rhinocerous. The sequence continues at coordinate 89,752 of NW_015660953.1, read as the reverse complement.
CCAGGGAAGAAAGTGGCTCCAGCAGTGTTGGTTACTCTGGCAGTAGGTACATAAATACCTCCCCTGAATCTTCCACTCAGTCTGGCCGTTGGATTGAGGGTGATATCCAGAAGTGAGACTTATGGAAACTCCCAGCAGTCGGAAGAAGGCTCATCAGTCCCTGGAGATGAATTGAGGCCCACGATCGGAGACGATGTCCTCTGGGAGGCCGAAGTTCCTGAAGACATGATTGAAAAGGAGTTCTGCCATTTCCATTGCGGTAGGTAGTCCTTGGAGGGGAATGAGTTTACAGGCTTTGGAAAACCAGTCAACTACCACAAGGATGCAGATATGGGAGTCTGATTCTGGCAGGTCTGTGACAAAATCAACCCTGATGTGGGACCAGGGCCGGCGAGGATTAGGCAGTGGAACCAGTTTGCCTTGTGGGAGATGATGGGGTGTTTTGGTGCTGGCACAGACTGAGCATCCTCTGACAAATTGGGAGACTTCCTGAGCTATGTTAGGCCACCAGTAACGATCTTGGAGGAGCGAGAGGGTTTGCTGGCTGCCTGGGTGTCCAGAGCCCAGGGACGAATGGATTGAGTCCAGAAGGGTAAGGCAGAGAGCTGCTGGTACTTGAGTCTTCCCTTCTGAACCTCCCGGCAGAGCAGGTTCTGAGAGTGTTGACTTGTAGCTTGTAATCTCCTCCTTGATGGACCATTGAATGGGACTTACGATGATGGCTGGAGGGAGTTTCTGGAGGAGTATGTTCCTAATCAGGTTGGTGGATTCTGGATAGGGAATCTGCCCAGGTGTTTTTGGTTCCAGGTCGGTAAGTCACAGAGAAATTGAAGCGTGTGAAAAATAGAGCCCACCGGGCTCACCTGAGGTTAAGGTGCCTTGCTTCTCGGAGATATTCCAGATTATTACTATGAGGAAGGGTCACTGTGGATCAGGGTGTGCTAGAGTAGGAGCGGTGCAGAATGCTTCTTTCAGCTGGTCAAAGTTTCTGAGGGCCTCAGGTGTCCAGGACAGAGTTTTGGGCTTATCTTTTAACCCCCTGGGGTTGACGGTTGCGCCGGTGTGACCAGCTCGCTTTTTTTCTGATCAATGCCAAAGACACAAAAAATACTCCATTGATTTTGGTCACACAGATAAGTGTTATACGTCATTCAAAACTGTTAAGGGTCTACGTTTATTTGTGTACACTCATAATAACAAGAAAACTTTGTGCTTTTGTAAAATAAAGAAAATAAACAGGGAGCGCATTCAGCTGTCTCAGTCTCCGCGAACTTCTTTCTGAAACGTGTCACAAAAATGAACTGAAACTCAGAGAAAACTTCAAACACAGACATGAGAAACATATCTATAGAAAGCTTGAAGTGTCTACTTTTAAATGAAGTAAGTCAAGTTGAAAACAAAAATTCTCTGATAAAGTAATCCGTATGAAACCAATGCGAGGTCCAGTTGTTCCCGTCTGAGCTCATTATCTGTTTTGTGATCACGCCTGCAGTGCACGCTATTCATTCGGTAATTATCCACGTGAGGCGCGTGAGCCTATAAACGCCCACATCACCTCCGTAACAAAGCCTGAAGATTCATCAAGATCATCTCGGATACTTTTTGTTTCTGGAAGAAGACGCGCTGAGAGGAATAAGCCAGAATTTACCTCAGAAGAAGAACGCGATGCGACGGGCGGCTTGAGCAGATGAGGAGATCATTTCTGACGAGTAAGTCATGTTTTATTACGTGCGTTAGTTGTTATTGTGTTATTGTGACATAAACTTGAACACATTTACTAGTTGGGTTTTTCCCAAACTATAATTCCAGACTAAAATGTTTGAAATCGAGTGAAATATTTTGAATATGATAGGCAACTTTCATTGTATCTATATTTATCTATATATCTATATTACTTTGTACAACGCGAGGATGTTTTTATGTTCTTTATAACACAATACTGTATAAAAGTAATATGAATGTTTACACTGTAACATGATGAATGTTATAGTCTAAGAACATTTAGATCAATGTTTATTATTACACTATTTATTTATTACACTCTGTTCGCGAATAGATGTTCATAATGTAGTAAACAATAATAATTAGTTTCTCAGATATAAAATGTCCTTTTTTACCATAGTACAAAGCATGCGTCTATGACTACAAAATCATACTATATATATATATATATATATATATATATATATAATACAGATGCTCCTGATATTAATATGCTTATGCTTCTTTAGTGATCTGATATCTGCACCACATATGAATCCTGCTGACTTTCACTTGAGTCTCTTCAAACTGTTTTCCTCTGAGAGTGCTGTAGCAATATCAGATGTTCAGCTACACTGATATTCTATGGTAAAACAAGCTCCTTGATAAACAGGTGTCCAGCTACTAGTGAATTAGTAATGAGCAAGACTTCACTTTAGAATGGGTAACATATTCAGACTTATAAAGACTTTATTTAGAGTTAATTGGACACAATTAACACTTGTAGTTATGTATGTTGTTACGTAAGAATATACTTTATTTATTAAGTGTTATTAAGATAGAATGACTATTCTTCTGCTACTACCAGCTTATAAGGCCCATAATAAGCAAAGCATACTAAGATCATAATTATCATACAACTGCCTTACTTACTCCCAATAAGCAGTAACTATGAGTTTATTAAAGTAAAACTCTTAGTTAATGGTCATGCAGAATAAGGCATTAATATGTCCTTAATAAGTACTAATAAGCTGCCAAAATGTTAGTAATAAGCATTTTAATAAGGTTAATAACATGCTCATGCTTCTTCAGTGATCTGATACCTGCACCACATATGAATTCTCATCATGAATCTCATTTGTAAGTCGCTTTGGATAAAAGCGTCTGCTAAATGACTAAATGTAAATGTAAATGAATCCTGCTGACTTTCACGAGTCTCTTCAAACTGTTTTCCTCTGAGAGTGCTGTACCAATATCAGATGTTCAACTACACTGATATTCTACACAAATATGGTAAAACAAGCTCCTTGACTACTGATTATGTTTTTTTTTTGTTTTTTTTATTGAATCCACGGAAAGAAGCAGCAAACACTGGAAATATCAGGTATGGTTTACTTGTTTCACTTGTTGAACAGAATCTGTTTTCAGGAATGACTCAAAGTCTGTTCACATCTCTGTGTTTAGATCAGTGTGCTCAATAATGTGTCTTTGACCTTTATTATGTATATTTTGATTTTACTGTGTTGTAAATAAAATACAAATAATCAAAACCCCCAATATTTTAGTCTTTCTTACCTGTCTCACAGTCACACTGATGGGCCATTAGGAGAGGGCCCTTTGTCTCTCAGGTGTGAATCACTAAATATTCATGGTCATTGTCACTCCCTCGCATATGGCCTTTCTGACACAAAACATGTCTTACCAAATGTAAAGGTGACCTATTATGCAAAAATCACTTTTATAAGGTGCTGAACACAGTTGTGTGGCCGCAGTGTGTGAAAACAACCAGCCTATAATGGTAAAAATCCACCCAGTCATTTTTTTATAATCCCAATAAATCATAAACAGTCTCTCCAAATGAGCGGTTCCAGATTCCTCCCTATTATGACGTCATACTAGAGAAAGTCCAGCCCATTTGTGATGCTCTCTGCCCTATTAGCATAGACACAGCCTACAAAGTACTACATGTTTGTGCTAATCATTTTACTTGATGCCTCACAAACGAGGGTCAGTTCAGCTAGAGTTGTGCAAAGTTTGCTTCTGAAAGAGGGATCGATCCCAGCGCTTTGTGCGCGGACATCAGCTCCAGACAAAGTAAGCATCACGCATCATATTTTGTTTTCCAAAAGAGCTTCTTGGCTCTCCGTAAGGCTAATGTTGCTAAAGCTACCATTGTCTGTCTGTTTTCACTGATGCTGCCTTCACGTGCTACCAGAATGATCATAAATAGTTAAAAATTGCATATGAAAGCAATGTGAAGTCGACCGCTTGAATTTGTCAAGCTCATAATGTGATAGCATGCGAAGGCACCATGAGACCAGCTATGTTGTCATTTTTATCGCGCCTTGACGTCTGTGTAATTCATAAACGGGCATTTACTGCACAGTACAATCAGATTGTGTGATATTGTCCTGTTTTGTTGTTGTCGGTATGCCGGAGCATTAGATCTTGAAGCTCCGCCCTCTTCTGAAAAGGGAGGCGGGAGCACCAGCTCATTTGCATTTAAAGGGACAAACACAAAAACGTACATTTCTGCCATATGTACATTAACTGACAGTCACCACTGATAAGCTACCACTAAATATTGTAGAAACTTAATTTGCTGTAAAGTTGCTTTGCAATGATTTGTATCGTGAAAAGCGCTGTACAAATAAACTTGAATTGAATTGAATTGAATTTAATTGATGTTTCTGCTGAAGGAGCTACTGCAGCTGGGGAGTTTGACCGTATGCAGGCTTAGGGGCGTCAGACCTCCGCTGTGGGGACACATACCTGCTCAGCTCTATGGGCGCACTAAGCTGAACACATTCCTTGTGAGTGTTCAATGTTCCCCATCGTTCACTTTTGGTTTTCACATACTTTTCTTCTTCGCTGATGAAGTCTTGCCATGCTTTGTGTTCGCAGTCATAATCATAAAGACTGTTGTTCTCAAAACACCAAACAACAGCTGTTACAGATGCTCCTGCTAAACGGGCTTCCATGATTTGTCCTTTTTGGAAGCCTGACAAGAGGCTTCCATTCCACAGAGTGCTTGTACAAATCACTACTGAAGACAATTTAAACTGCACTGATATACAAACTAGAGAATACAGATAAACAAAGAAAGATAATCACAACATTTGTTTTTTGCTGGTTAAGTTTTCTTGTTCATTCATTCATTGCTAACTTGCATTTCTTAATTGCTAACTTATGTTCCAGTCTACTTATGAGAGTCCAAAGGTGCAGTTACATTTACCATCGTTCTGTCAATTCTCCAGTCACTTCAATAGGAATCAATACGATCAGGAATTTTGTGTTAGGGTCGAAATATTTCCACTTGCAGATTTTGTACCGGGTTAAAGTCACACACATTCGCTGCACTGACCAACAGAAAGCTGCTTGGTTTGAAAGTGCTTCATATATTACAACACTACTGACAACAGACAATGGACCTATTTTACACTTATTTTTTACTAATGTGACCCCACCTTAAATGTAAACCCTCATTCTCTCTGTTGTGCAACTCCCAAGCATTTTCTCCATAAAGTTTTATTTAGGATGCAGTACCACACATTTGCCTACCCGTCGTCCCCCACAAGAGCATTTTGTTTCTGTAAATAGCAACCTCAAGGGAAAGAGAATCACAATAACATGCACTAGCTGGACTCCCTGAACAGATGGAGTTACATACAATAAAGACAATGTAGCACCAGTAATAAATCATACCCTAAAAGTGGCAATTTCAGCAAGCTATAAACAATTATCTGTGGGGTATTTTGAGCTAAAACTTCACATACACACTCTGGGGACATCAGAGACTTATTTGACATCTTGTAAAAAGGGGCATAATAGGTCACCTTTAAAACATTTAGGGAGGTATGAGTAATTTTAATGCAGACCATCCCACTTTAAGAAGGCAAAAAAAGCAAGTTCTATTCTGGCTACCGACAAAACAAGCTAAGAACTTTGATTTAACAACAATTTAACAACATTTATTTATGTATGTGACCCCACCTTAAATGTAAACCCTCATTCTCTCTGTTGTGCAACTCCCAAGCATTTTCTCCATAAAGTTTTATTTAGGATGCAGTACCACACATTTGCCTACCCGTCGTCCCCCACAAGAGCATTTTGTTTCTGTAAATAGCAACCTCAAGGGAAAGAGAATCACAATAACATGCACTAGCTGGACTCCCTGAACAGATGGAGTTACATACAATAAAGACAATGTAGCACCAGTAATAAAGATTTCATAAGTGGTATCTCATTTGATTTCCAAACAATGAGAGGAGAGAAATCAACGTTATTTTTCTGATCAAATTGCATAAGGCACTATGAGAATACAGATTCATTGCATCCGAGGAGGAACTTCAGGTAAATGGCATACTTATCCTTCTAGGAGGAGCTCTCCCTTGAGGATACAGACATGCATCTATCCATCCTATATTTTTATATGTTTTCTGGGAATGTGCAAAACTTCCGATTCATTAGCTGCTGTAGGGAAATGGCCTCGCCCGCTATTACGGGAAAAAAAGGTGGATACAGTCAAGTGATACTGGGAAGACCTTATTAGCAGCTGCTTTGGTCAGCACCACCCTATTGCTCTTTCCATTCAATTTTACCATCACCTGATATCCTATTCTCTGACAAACCATTTTGCCAAATGAGGGAGTCTCTAGGTATTTGATTTCCCTTTAGAGAGCAGCACACTGTGTAAGAATCCACACCCTGGCGTGCTGTTGCTTTTGTTCCCGGGAATGTACAAACAAGGCCATAAATGCTTAAGGACTGGTTACACTATAAAAGCGAAGACAATATTCACAGTTCAGGTGCTCTGGGTGGAAATTAGTGTGACTTAGCTACTCAGGATTGAGCTTTCCACGCTCGGGTGAGTTTTTATGCTGTCCATTTATGTTTTGGTTAAAAAAGAACGTCACATAGTATATTATCATGTATTATATTATATAAAAGTCTTGGGTCAGTATGCTTTTTTAATGTGAAGAAGTCTTCTATGCATATATATTCTGCTCCCTTTGGCTGCATTTATTTGATCAAAAATACAGTGAAAATAGTGTAATATTATTACAATTTAAAAAATGCTGTGCTCTATGTGAATATATGTTAAAATGTAATTGATTGCTGTGATCAAAGCTGAATTTTCAGCATCATTACTCCTTTTTATTGTAAGTAAGCTGAGGGGTACAATACATACAGTACATAGAATGTAAACAAATGAAATCATACATCGAACAGACATGAGCTTGAGATACACTTACATGACTATACCACAGACTGCTGGACAAGCAAACAGATCTACATAAGGAATACATATACTTAACTCTATACTCACTTTATTTAACCCTCTGGGGTCTGAGAGACAAAGGGCCCTCTCCTAATGGCCCATCAGAGTGACTGTGACTGTGAGGCAGGTAAGAAAGAATGTGAGGAGACTAACATCTTAAACGCAAGTCAATAAGCATCTAATTTATCCACACCTTGATTATATGCCTTGTTTGATGTTTCAAGTTCAGCTGTCCAGGAACTTGTTTTTTTCAAAAGCAGTCATTTTCTCAAGTGTTAAAGTGTCTATGAATAGGTTGAACCATTGGGTAATAGATATTTTTGTTCTATCCTTCCAGTTGAATAAGTATAACTTTTTTGCTAGTGTGGATGAGGTAAAGATCAACTTTTTTGTTTCTTTTGAAGAATTAATAGAAGAAAGATCTCCCAACAGAAACATTGAATGGGATAAAGAGAGTAACGTCTAGAATCACGACTGACAGGACAAGAGGAGGGGAGGAGGGGAGTGAACACAGTTCAAACAGTAGGCAGGGATACGTCTTGTAGTCAGGCAGACTGAGAGAGAGGCCGTTGGGTCCAGCCCCGGGCGACAGTGGGCTAGAGAGGAAAAGGGGCTGTGCAGATGATGACTGGAGGTTGGCAGCGGTGGCCTGACAGGAACACAAGCTCATCCCCTCCACACTCGAGATCTCTCTTGGCACTGCACAGGCCTAGCTGCAGGGCAGACCCGGGGAGAAGATCGGTAGCTCAGCCTGCAGAACAGGACAGGACTGGAGAACTAACACACACTACAAACTAACCAGCAGGGAGAACTCAGTAACACTACGAATAGAATAGATAGGACAACAGACTGACAACACAAGAGGGAAAGGGAGAAGCATATAAAGGAGAGGAGAACACGAGTAGCAGGTGACGACACTCAGACAAACGAGGACTAAACTAAACAAGGAGGCAGGACGAAAGGAGCACATGGCAGACGACAACAAAGACAGAGCCATGTGCTCACACACAACACAAACAAGGAAACATTAAACAGTGGCAAAACAGACAAGACAGAGAGGGCAGGATCCTGACAGTATTTTGTGTCGTATCAATGTATTCTGGAATTACTAGATAAAACAAAAATACCTTTCCAAAGTTTTAAAGGTCTAGGTCCGTATATTCACAGTGAAGTTCATGGTAACGCTTTATAATAACGTTCATTAATAAATCATTAACAAATATTATGTAATGCTTAACGGATCATTAGTTCAGGTATATTCACATATCTAGAAACGTGAAATAATGTGCTTGTTAATGTTTCATACCTGTCAACCCTCCCGTTTTCCCCGGGATTCTCCCATATTTTACCTTTCTATCCCGCTATCATCCCGTTTAAATATTTTCTTGTATTTCTCCCGTATTTTTAATCTTTCTATAAAAAATGTAAAAAAATCTCACTGGGCGTATTTGATATGTTTGCTACATTCGCTTCCGGTAAAACTCCCGTAATTTGTATGGGCCAAACCTCATTATATGAATATCACGACAACAAATTCCAAGGCTGTCCAGTTGCCAGATCTTGTATGAAACGCATCTTTCTCACACGATCGACGCATACAAATTTGAACCCATTTGTCCCCTCAACTTGGCAACCTTATATAAACATTTACAAATGATGAATAGTCTCCACTTTAGATAGGGTACTGCAAAAACATGAACAAATGATTAATACATTATTTGTAAAGATGTGCAAATAGGGTGCATTCCTGTCATTTAGGACACTTTTTGCCATCAAAAGGACTGCTCATAAAAGTACTAATGATTATTAGATGTTTATAAACATTTACAATTAATGCATAGTTTCCACTTTAGATAGGGTACTGCAAAAACATGAACAAATTATTAATACATGATTAAAGATAGCAAATACTATCTTTAAAGATAAAGATACTATTTAAAGCAAATAGTAGAAGTCTACACAACAAACAAAGACCAAATATATGACCTTTACAGACTGTGATTATGAGCTAATGAATATATTAACATGGATAGTTTGTGAAGTGCTTAAAATGACTAATTAAGCTATATTTCACAACATTTGTAAATGTAAAAATGAGCATATATGTGAACTGAAGTTTAATGACATTTGTAAGCATTCAAAAGTGCATTAACAAATGAGCTTGTAAATATTGTATAATTTCTGTTAAAATCATTTGTAGATTTTTAAAACACATTGAAAGTTTGATGACATCTGTAAACATTAACTAATGATCCGTTAAGCATTATGAAATGTTTGTTAATGATTTATTAATGAAGCTTTTAATCATTGTAAACCATCTGTCAAAATCATTTGAAGATTAAAAAAAAATGCATGATCATATGAACTGAAAGTTTGATGACAATGATTGATTAATGGCAATGCTTATTCTTTAAATTTATTATACTTTGAAAGAGAGTTTTATTAATTATTAAATACAATTAGCTAAACCACAGCTTGGCTTGGCTGGTCAACCAGCTAAACCAGTTTAAACCGTCTAAACTAAACCTTTTAGTTTGAGTTTTTGGCTTTTTCCCCCAAGCAGGATAAGCTGTTGTTGGACACTTGCTGTAACATTCATTCAATATTTGACCACTATGTAAAATGTGATGCTTTTTCTATACCACAGCTGCATTTGTTTTTAACCTCTAAATGTGTTTTAGACGAAGAAATGCTTTGAATACATCTTGATCCTCATCATACCAATAACACTTTATATCTATATTTTTATCAGTTTTATTTTGATAAACATGACACAATATAACATTAGGATTACATGAAATACATTTTTGCTGTCATAAAAGCACGTATATTGAACATTAGTGGAACTGAAGGTGTCAAAACGAACACGTGGCATCAGTGAATCTGACTGTCGTCATCAGAATCACACACACGCCACATTCATGTGACATCAGACAGAACTATGACTGTAAATAACTTTGCTCCATGTTTTGTAATGCTAATCTATATTGCACATGTAGCAGTTAACACACACAACGGATGAACAACACTAACTCCCCATTGATTTGGGTTATTGGTAAACTTAATTCTAGAGTGGAAGCCATCTGAACATCAACTGATATGTTGTTCATGTTTGTAGACTGTGTAGACTTATCACTAACCACTAAGTATGTATTAAGGGAATTTGTTAACCTTATTGTAAATGGTACACTAATTCAACATTAACTGATGTCTTACTAACATTTGTAGACGGTTTATTAACATTACTTACCACTAACAAAGTATTTACTAAAGGCTGGCCCACAAAAGATTTGAAAAATCTTATCAGATTTTCAAAATGTTCAAGTTAGTTCATGTTAACTAATGCATTAACCAACATTAACTAATTAAGCTGCTACTGTGAAGAGATGCATTAGTATATGTGTAAGTTAACATTAACAAAGATGAAGTAATCCTGAACAGATGCGTTGTTCATTGTTAGCTCAGGTTAACAAATGCATTAACTAACGTTAACTAATACAACATTATTGTAAAGTGTTACCAGAAAATGTAGAAATAAAACTCTTCAGCTAGAAAACACCCTAACCAAACTACCCTGGGAAGGAGTGATCAGGAAAGAATGTCACATGATGTAGAGTATTGGATTGGGAGCAAGTGCCACACACAGCTTTGACGTCAGCAATAAATCACTGTCCTGCACTGTACACTATGGAGTTCATTTTACTGACACTTTCCATTGTCTTTAATCATACCATTGTGCTTCTAACTCTGGGAACATTAGAAGAATGCAAACCCCTATTCTTATGCCCATGATGTGTGTCTCGCATAGACTGGATTGAAAATGATGTTCCTCTGGTGTGTTCTGGTTCTTGTGAGCCTGCTCTCAGTGGCTACAGGCACCAGTGCAGGAGTTAAAGCCAGAATAACTCAGAAGGTGCTCGAGTATGGTAAGTAAGCAAGACAAGACTTCTTGTAACTCTTTGGAATAATAATAAATAAAAGTCTGTAAGTATGCTTCTATAGAACAAAAACTTGTTACCGTAGTGGCTGAAAAAGCTCTGGGTCAAACTCTGAATGGACATGGAGATTAAATAAGTAAATACTAAAGAGTCTATCACTGAATCACTATTGCAGTGATTAATATGTTTCTGGCATGTTATATGTTTGCCAACAACTGATGCAGTGTGCAGCTTTTATTTCCCAAAGAACCATATCAGAAGACATACCCATGTCCAAATCCCAGGATGACAATGTTAAGATTCACTGTGAAGCAGTGGTTCAGTGAGCATGAATGAAGGAGTCCTGAGTTTAACACCACTGACAGTCTTTAGGAGGTGCTGAGTCGACTTTACAGAGCGGTTCGACTCTCCCATTGTCAATACAAGACCTCAGCCCAACATTAATGCAACTCTTGATGGAAATAAATGCTGTGATGTGGCATGATGTTGTCAAAACAATACCACAACAAAAGCATAATGATATCCAAGCTAAAGGCGGTCCAATGAAATATTAGAGTGTGTGACTTGTTTTTGACAGGCAGTGTAAAGTCGAGTCCAGCACGCCCCAAAGACTCTCAGTGGGGTTCAGGTCAGGACTCTGTGGTGGCCAGTCTTTCACAGTTTGAGCCTGAGGAATCTTGGCATTGTCATGTAAAATATGTTTTTGCAACTGGGTTGTTTGAGAAATGAAAAGCTACACACTGCATCAGTTAGGGTTAAAATAATTGTTACCAAGCAAACAACCAGTGTTGCCAGATTGGGCGGTTCTGAATTTGATTGTGTGGGTAAAAAAGGGTTTGGGTGGGTGGACAAAATTTGGGCTGGATTGGGGTCAGTTTGGTGGTTTTCAAACATCTAAACTGTATAGGTTAATTGGTTAGCAAACAAAACCCAAGTGTGCATGTACTGCATCCAGTCAGTCACCATGACATTACTAAACACACACACACACACACACACACACACTGCAGAGTCAGCTGATGCAGGACGTGACGTCTCATGAGAGATAGGTTTTTAGCGCAACATGGGATAAGATTTTGAATGTATAGCTGTATATTCAATTAACCACAATGCCAGAGTGGCCTAAATATGAGTTACACAGTAAAGAGTGGGAGAGTGACTCGACTCTCACAACGTGGAGGAGAGAGGTACAGGGGGAGTGAATTTATTGTGTCAGAACAGCTTTAGAGTACTAGTATGGCTCACCTTCATGAGATGGGGAAAAAGAATTTGCTCCAGGTAGCTATTTATACACAACTGAGCACACACCCCAGATCTCAGGACACTCATCCTCAGGTACAGCTTCTAAATGCTACTTTGTTCTGAATGCAGGTCGAGCGATTGGAATTGAATCACTCCAGCAGAAACTCAGAACTATTCAACTGAAGGATGTGAGTGGCACAGAAAAACTGGATATTGGAAAAGTCGAATATAGTATTACAGGGTGAGATGAATGTCCCATCTAATGCATGGTCCTATAAGTTCCTACCATTCTGTTCCAAAGCTTAAACTTAGTTGACATATTCAAAAGATCTTTAAGTAATTCTATAAAACATGATATCTATTTGATTTGTATACCCATTTAGGGTTGTCCCCTACTGACAAATGCAACAAATAGATAAAGTTATATTTATTTGTCCTTGCAAAATTTAACTTAAAAAAAAAGATGCCATTTCGACTGAATCATTTGGTGATCAGTACACATTATTTTCTACATGTCTAATGAAACAAAGAGTTAAAAACTTGAGGTTGAAAAGGAATTGAACGAATGTTTTTTGGGAATATTGTAATAGCATACAGTAAAAGCTTCTCCGATATACCTGATAGGATGCAGATTGTAAACCTGGGACTTCCTAAATCAGCACTGAGGTTAGTTCCTGGCACTGGAGTCATGCTTTCAGTCGGCGATGCCTACATCTCTCTGCGTGGAAACTGGAGAGTGAAGTACTCCTGGATCATGTAAGGAGACATTGTTATATCAACTTTATTCATTTACACTAAACTAAATGAATGAATTCAATTAACTCCTTCATTTAGCTAAATATCTGGTCTCTTTGAACACAGAAAAGCCAGTGGATCGTTTGAACTGGCTGTGAGTGAACTGGCCATTAGCACCATTATTGCAGTCAAGAGTGACGTCACGGGCCGCCCAACAGTCAGCGTGACCAAGTGTGAAGCAGCTGTGGGAAGTGTCAAAGTCAGATTTCATGGTGGAGCCAGGTAACACTGTGCAACTAACACACAGCAGTCAAGTCAAAGTGTTGAATGCTAAATCACCATATTATCGGACAGATTTACAATAATGGCTTATAGAATTCAGCCTGTATGCAGCCATTGAGTACTACAGCCAAATAGTGGCTATTGATATTTTTGATAGATTTATATTTTATACCCAGTCACCAGGGGCCTCATTTATAAAATGTTGCGTATAAACCGTCCTAAATTTGTTTCTAAGGTCATTTCTCAAAAGTGCATAAGTGCGATTCAGAGAAAACGAACTTGCGCACAAAAACAGGTGTGTACGCCTCTCTTCCAGATGTGACGTTTATACATCGCAAATGATCTTGGAATTGTGCGCAGCTGACTGGTGTCAGATCTCCGCCTTGTACACGCCCCCTAATTAATATCATTACCATATAAAAGAGCACACGCCAATATCCGAATTTCTATGCTTGAGAACGACGAGCACAAAGAAAAAAAACTGTACTGAGTCTGAAACTGAGGTCCTGCTGGCGGAGCTAGAGGTTCCTGTGTCATTATTCTGTGGACAAATGTGTGTGGTTATATTTTTTCTATTGATTATTATCAACATTACTACTTCTAGAAACAACAGAAATAATAATAATAATAAAACGATTAAGTTTCCAAAAGTAAGAATAAACTACGAATTCAAGTAAAATTTTCAGTCATCTTATAAAGTGAGCCATCCTACTTGTAAAATCACTTGCTATGGCAACTAATAAAAAGTTTAGTATCACGAAATTCTTGCAAAACTTTAAAAAACATTATTGAAAGAAAAATGGGATGTTTCATATCATAATAAAAAAAATTATTACACTAATATGGTCTCCGGTCTGAAAAAACCTGCGTGTGATTTGGCATTTCTTTATATTTACACAGTTAACTAATGCTGCTCATTAATGTACTGACACAAAAATATATAGTGTATTTTA
>NW_015660953.1:72772-74820 GCF_001515625.1 Sinocyclocheilus rhinocerous | reverse complement strand
TTATTTAATAATGTGTAATTATTCTGTGTACAAACTGTGTTGTTATATTTTTTTTATTACTACTTCTAGAAACAACAGAAATAATAATAATAATAAGAAGAAGAAGAAGAATAGTAATTATAAAACAATTAGGTTTCCAAAAGTAAGAATAAACTACAAATTCATGTAAAATTCAGTCATCTTATAAAAAGTGAGCCATCCTACTTTTAAAATCACTTGCTATGACAACTAATAAAAAGTTTAGTATCACGAAATTCTTGCAAAACTTTTAAAAACATTATTGAAAGAAAAATTGGACGTTTCATATCATAATAAAATCTTAAAAAAGAAAAAAACATGTGCATGTGATTTGACATTTCTTTATATTTACACGGTTTACTAATGCTGCTCAAATGTGCCATTAATGTACTGACAAAAGTTTAAGGCTGATGTCTCTATTCATTTTCACAGAAGCAAAGCAGCAGACGTTATAAATAAAAACAGTTAACAATGTTATTGAATAGAATATATTAAAACCGTTATTGCACGACATAGGCCTATTCTTATAGGCTACACAGACAAAACAGTCGGAGATGCATTTATGCTTTTTTTTCTATTTTACGCATTGGTAGTAAATCAAGACTTCGCAAATTCTCTTCTAAAATAAAATAATAATAAAAAACAACAACATGGAATAAACTGTGTACAGAAAGGTCCGTTTAATCTCGCAAATACTGCCGTTAATAAAAAATCTGACTACACTGCACAATTAATCTCTTACACGGCATCTTTGTTGTTTCTGATGAATTCGGTGCTTTTATTATTATTGCAGCTTAGATGTTCAGATAGCTGCAGTACTCCGACTTTGCCACAAGGAGAAGTGCGTACGCCTGCTCAGACCCTGCCGTTTATAAATATGAACGCTGCCGTGGATTTCAGCGTACGCACACTCTACGATCAAATCTGTGCGTACGCACATTTTATAAATGAGGCCCCAGATGTCACGAAAGTCACCACATTTTTAGGTTTGAACTTACTGGAATGATTTATTTATTTTTTTGTTATTGAAGTAAAAGAAATATTAAATATAACATAAAAATAAGCATATTTTACATAAAAAATATGGTACTTTTAGAGATAAATTGTTAAAAAATCACAATAAAATGTAATACATTTATAGTTTTTATTTTATTGAAGATATGATGATAAAGTATTCATACCCTTGGTAAATATGATCAAAGAAGGCTGTGAAAATTAATCTGTATCATCAATCCTTTAGATATTTAATTTAAAAAATGTACTAAAATCAAACCTTTCATCGGAGAATAAGAATTTAAAATGGGAGAGAAATCTCATTATGAAATAAATGTTTTTCTTTAATACACACTGGTCATAATTAATCATACCCTTTTATCCAATACTTTTTGCAACCTCTTTTTGCCAAGAGAACAGCTCTGAGTTTTCTCCTCTAATGCCTGAAGAGTTTAGAGAACATCTGACAGGAGATCAGAGACCATGCCTTCACACAAAATCTCTCCAGATCCGTCAGATTCACAGCTGCATGCTGGTGCTTCTCCTCATCTTCTACAGGCTTCAGCTCAGGGGACTGGGTTGGCCAAGGCAGAAGCTTGCTTTTGTTCTCAGTGACCCATTTCTGTGTTGATTTTGATGTTTGTTTGTGGATCATTGTCCTGTTGGAAGATCCAGCCATAGCCCATTATAAGATTTCTAGCATGGACAGTCAGTTTTTAATTTTTTATCCATTGGTATTTTATAGAATCCATTATGCCATCTATCTGAACAAGATATCCAGGAATAAGCCCACAACATTAAAGATCCAGCAGTATATTTCATTGTTCACATGGGGTACTTTTTTATCCCCGTGTGCACCAAACCCATCTTGAGTGTTTGCTGCTAAAATGCTCATTTGTTTAGTTTCATCTGACCACTGAACCCAGTCCCGTTTAAGGTTCCAGTCGTGTCTAGCAAATACATATGCTGGAGTTTGTTTTTGAATGAGAGTGTTTTGTTTTCTAGTTTTTTCTTGAAACCCTCCCAAACAACATTGT
>NW_015660953.1:53769-72762 GCF_001515625.1 Sinocyclocheilus rhinocerous | reverse complement strand
TTTTTTATCCATTGGTATTTTATAGAATCCATTATGCCATCTATCTGAACAAGATATCCAGGAATAAGCCCACAACATTAAAGATCCAGCAGTATATTTCATTGTTCACATGGGGTACTTTTTTATCCCCGTGTGCACCAAACCCATCTTGAGTGTTTGCTGCTAAAAAGCTCATTTGTTTAGTTTCATCTGACCATTGAACCCAGTCCCGTTTAAGGTTCCAGTCGTGTCTAGCAAATACATATGCTGGAGTTTGTTTTTGAATGAGAGTGTTTTGTTTTCTAGTTTTTTCTTGAAACCCTCCCAAACAACATTGTATTTTTTAGGCTTTCTGACCCCAAGACTCCACTATTTTCTGCAGTTCTCCAGCTGTGATCCACTCAAACTCTCCTCCTCACCGTGCATTAGGACCACATACACACACGTCCTCTTACTGTATTAGAGAACAATATTTATTTCATTATGTGATTTTTTACTTTAATTAAAGGTTAGATTTGTTTTTAATTTTGAATGAAAGATCAAGTGGATAAACAATGTGGATTTATTTTCACAGCCTTCTTTGATCATATTTACCAAGGGTATGACTAATTTTGAGCACAACTGTAGATACATAAAAAAAATCCTAGCGATGCTTTTCATATGGTTGCATGGTTGAGAATGACAAATGCAACAATTTTCAGTTTTAGTTGTACATGTACCTCAATGAGTTTGTGTGTCTGTGGCTGTTTCTTATTAATTACAACAGAGTGGAACACAAGGTACCAGTACAGAGGAGTGAAGCCTGCTAGAAAACACTTACAAGGACATTTGATAAACTGATCGGTTTATTTGTTGGATTAAACTTGTCTAATAGTTGAATTTAGTTCATTAAAAATGTCAGGAGTTCATGTTATTATTTAACCAAAACAAAGAAACCATTGAAACCCAGTTTACAGCTAATGACTGTGTTAAAACAAACATGTAATTTTTTGCTCTATTATTTCCTGTATTTACAACAGCTGGTTGTATAATCTCTTCGATTCCTTCATTAATAAGGCTTTACGCAATGCTCTGCAGAAACAGGTAAGGAATTTAGGCTGTATAAATGCCTTCTATACTACCTGCTAAACGAGTACTGAGATGCAATGTAAGACATACCGGAGTTTCACACACAATCTATCTGCTGTTTCAGATCTGCTCTTTAGTGACTGCTTCTATTGCTGAGATGAACCACAACCTGAAAACATTAAATGGTGATATGATAAATCAATATGTATTAATTATTGGTATTTCAGGATTTGTATGAAAATCAGTTTTTGAATTTTTGATATATTTCTCTTGTTGTCTCTTCAGTTTTAGCCAAAGTAGATCAATATGCTGAACTTGAATACTCCATGGTGGAGTCTCCTGTCATTTCTAATGCTATGATTGACTTGGGTTTAAAGGTAACCTTAATCACTATCATGTGTGATATTTCTCTGAAACCTGAAAACCTAATTTTATAGCTGAGTTACATGTTTTTCACACTTTATAGGGTGAATTCTACAACATTGGACCACACGAGGAACCCCCTTTCTCCCCAAGACCATTCTTATTGCCGTCTCAGGACACGAATATGCTGTACATTGGAGTTTCTGCCTTCTCCATCAACTCAGCAGGCTTTGTGTACCACAGAGCTGGTGCCCTCCGCCTCTACATCACCGATGACATGGTGAGACACCAATCAAATCAGTCACTCAGATCTGCATGTTCAATAGATGTGCAATAGATGTCTTCTTGAAAGATTTGCAGGAAGTGATTTCCATGAATTTGGCATACAAGAGTACAGTTTAAGTCATAAATTCAAGGACAAACATACATGAGTTATTAACACCTCTGTTTTTTCAGAATTTAGCAGGAAGAAATTACTCATCATCCAGTTTTTATATGGACTATGCATTCCGCTAGTTTTTCAAATTGTGTGTGTGTGTGTGTGTGTGCGCATGTGAGTGCGTGTGTGTGTGTGTAAAAAGTAAGAAGGTAATTACTGCTATCAATTAAGACACTACTAAAAGTAAAAAAAAATGTTTTGCCTAGATATCTGAAATAGTCTTCGCAACTAGTTAAAATAGAACTACTGATATCACAAATAATATTTTAACTCGTAAAATACGTCATCGAATACTTCCTCATTCATTGTTAAAAAACAGCTTTCGGCTTGAACACTAGATATGTGTGGCACAGAAATGTCTCTTTTATCTGACTGCCAGTGGTCTGTGTATCTTGCTGTGTTGCTGATATCAAGAACTCACAGTTATGCCGGGTTCACACCGCATGATTTTCAAAGTCGTCAGATCTGCTCTTCTCACACTGCATGACTGTCGGGGACACTATCTAGTTGCTGCTGTGTGGTGTGCAAACTACACTACGGGTCAGCGACAGGTCACACATCACACAACTTCTCGATAGAAAGAATCTCTAACATCTCTGCCTTGTCTATAAACTATGTTTCACAACCAAATACATGCAAGAATTGATTTGGTAAATAACATAAGATCACACGAGAGACAGATGTTCTCATGTGAAAATGGATTTATTCCTGTCAAAAATGGTAGCCTGCAAAAAGCATGCGATCCAAGTTGTCTGTCGAATGATTTGCAGAGGAAAAAACACAACAAAGAAGAATATGAAGGAGAGAATGTTTGCTTGCTGATTATTTGTTGCAGGTCTATTATGACTCCTCCCCCTGACCTTTCCCCTGCCCTGTGTCATGACTTATTAGCAACTTATGTGTTTTTCTTTTTTCTCACAAGCACAGTTGTGACTTATGATTGTAACTATTATTTTAACCATGCAGCAAGAACACTTTGACAACCCCAAAGCTGCTGTTTCCATGTTTGGCTTTAGATCTCCCATACGCTTTACCGATGCTAAAGCCAGTAGCAGAGCGGTCTTTAGCATCAGGGGACGAAGGTCAACGGGCTGTAGCGGCTCGAAAGGAGGGCTCTCCAGAGCCCTCAACACCGTGGGCAGGTCCCATGTAGGGACGGTGACAGGTCGAGGCGGGTTGAGCCTCCTAGACCCTTTTCTGGATCTGCCGCCTGGAGTTGATTTTGATATTCTAGGTATTATCAAATTGCCAGAGTTTTGAGAACGCAGCGGACGTGGAGGACTATAATGTAACAAGAGCTCGTTCAAATACTGAGGTGCTAAACCATTCAGGGCTTTATAAGTAATTAGCAAGATTTTAAAATCTATACGATGTTTAATAGGTAGCCAGTGCACTGTAGCCAGTGTTCTCCCTCACTGAAGTGCAGTGTTTTCTACAAGAGCTCAGCTTGTGACAGGATTTTGATGCTTGTAGCAACGTCGTCCAGCTCATACGTTCATACGTTCTTTCTGTCATTAGCTGGTGATCACAGCACAGGCTCTGGCAGCAACTTTTCAGTGATGCATCTCCTGGACTGGCCAGATGAAGAATGATCTGCTGGTCTGTTCTTCATGGAAAGGCAGCTGAGAGCAGCAACTTTTAAAATTTACCATCTAATTTTTTGCAGATTCCCTCTGGTTCTCTGAATCGTCTGAACACAAAGACATTTGGAAAATTCATTCCTCAGGTATGAAAACAAACAGCCATGTTCAGTCATTCAATTCAAGACACAAAAGACAAGTCAACTAGACCATATTTTTCAGATTGCGAAAATGTCTCCTGGTCTGATGATGAAGCTGTTGGTCGAGACAGTGAAGGAGCCCATCATTACATTAGAACCGAACAACATGACTGTTCAGGCCAGCAGTAAAGTGACCGCTTACGCTATTCAGCCCAACAGCATACTGTCGCCACTCTTTGTCCTCAGACTGGTGAGTCACACCAGGAAGAAGAAGAAGTGTCACAAATGAGGTTTAAATGAGGTCTGATTTGTTTTAATGGATTTCCCTTCAACTAACAGGAGGCCAGTGTCAGTGCTCACATATATGTGACTGGGCTCAAACTGGCAGGACATGTGACCCTTAACAAGTACGTTTTGGAGCCATAAACAGTCTATATGTATACAGCTAGATGTGAGTTTGTGTTCATAAATTCTTAAAGGACTGATACACACTGTATCATTTTCTTAAACAGAATTGATATGAGCCTAGCAGAAAGCTATGTGGGACCATTCCAGGTAAGAAGAAACTAGGAAAAGTGTTCATAACTCATCTGAAAGCAATCATTCAGAATCTCATCATAAAATTGAAATCGACAGGTGAGATCTCTTGAGGATATTTTCACAACAGTCGTGAAGGATGTCATCATTCCCAAGGTTAATGGTAAGGATTTTTTCTTCTTATTGGCATAAGAAGAGTGAAAACTGAAGTTCTTGGAGTTCAGTTTGTTGTTATTCACTCATGGACTTGTTCCACTCTCAGCTGGTGTAAAGCAGGGTTATCCACTTCCTGCCATTGGAAAGATGCAGCTTGTAAAAAGTCATCTCCAAGTTTTGAAGGTAAGCTTACATTTATATTAGTGAGATACTATTTTATATAGGGGCTGTGTAATATGTTCTTATAATTATAATAATAATAATAATAATTTTACATAATATAGTAATATATATATATATATGTAATCATTTTGTTATGTTTTCCCCCACAGAACTACTTGTTGATTGGAACTGATGTTAAATTTACAGGATAAGCAACATCCAGCGTCGACTGCTCTTCTCTCTCTTCATCGATCTCTTGTGTCCTCCAGTGTCTCCATTCCCTGCTTACCTCTCCCCAGCTCCTGGAATCCACCCATCTCCATCAACTCAATAATGCATTAGTTACACCTTTTAGCCATTATTTACAACTTAAGAAGCCACATATTATTTTTGTGTAGTGATGTAATTATATTTCTGTAAGTTAACTGAACAATATCCTAGTAATTATGTTTAATTACTGCTGGTTTGCAATTATACATTGCTGAACTTGCCACATAAGTAAATAATTAGACACAAAATATTGATTTGAGTTGAAATATTTGAACGCAAAGCTTCCGTGAAGACAGCAGTTGCGAGCAAGCAGCAAGTTCAAACTAGACGGACATTTAAGGGAAACGGTGCAGTCATACACTTATTACACAACATTTCACCACATAGATAATTATAGCAATAAAAGATATTGATTTAAGATCTTACCAGTTTGCTGCCTTTGCTGAGATGAGAGAGCAAGTCCGTGATACCAGGATGACATAATTAAATAATTGTACACACAATATTGAATTGAAGTTTAATATTTTATTAGCTAACCAAACGCAAAGCTTCCACCAAGAAAAAACTGTTTATAGCAAGAGTATAGCGCAGACTGCAGTTACCCGGATGAGCCTGTGTCATCAGCTTTTACCGGGTGTTATCGAGGGATAACAGACCTCGGACTGACCAATCAGAATCAAGTATTCCACAGAGCCACGTAATCACGACTATTTAACCCCCTCTCCTAAAGTCATTTACAGTAATCATTAAAGAATAACGCTGTTTTTCAATTACTGCTTATGCTGACTTCATTTTAAAATGAATATATAATGAAATGCAGATAACTGGACAACAAATGCAGCAAGTTAAACGACCCATGTATATGTCACAAAATAAAGACACAAATACAGAATTTTTAATAATTCGTACATTTTTAATGTAAATAATAATTTACACTTTTATAAAAAGTTTTATGCTGGTTGAACAAATAACGTTGTAGTTACAAATGAAATTGCAAACAACATCCTTTGACAGAATATGCCATATATTGTTTAACACACACACACAAAATGAATGGAAAAAAAAAAATCAATTTTCAAATTTTTTCATAATTGAAAAAAAAAATGAGGCTTACCTTTCAAGGTGAGCGTTAGAAACACTACTCACAAACAGCAAAGAACACAGAGTAATAAGAATACTAGAGAACTCACTCCAAAACAGTCTCCAAACAGAAAAGAACAGTGAAATTAGAGACCTTTAAAAGAACAAACAAGCAAGCAAAGGTTTGCTTTAAACAAGCAAATTCCCCAGACATTAAGCATCAGCCTTGCCTCATTATAGCTATGCTGCACGAGTAGGAGCTCCTTATTTTGTTTAATTTCTTCTATTTTTTGCTTTGTAGTAGTAGACATCATTGCATTGCACCTTTTGTCAAAATCAAGAAGAGTTTCCTTTTGTTAATGTTTTATCTCTTGGTAAAACCCAGGATCTGCAGTTAGTTCCTCTGTCCATGTCGATGGAAGACTGCAGACATTTTTCTCACTTTTCTGAAAGTCTTCAGTACCTCTTTGTAGTATTTAATAACTTATGCTTTCTGGCTGCACAAAAAAAAGTCAATGGACTAAATACACATTGAAATAAACGTTTAATGAGAAAAGGCAAAACGGAGTCTTGAGTTCCTTGCCACGGTCATCTCTGGCTGCATGTTGTGACTATATCTCCCCATCATGTCCTAGTAAGATGATATTTACATTAATGGAGATCAAAGCTGATGATAATGTATACGTTTCTCATACGTCATACTTGTTTACTTTTCTTAAGAAAAAAGATACGAACATGCTTAAGAAAAGTTTTTGAGAATACAGAAATATTCTTTTTAATGTTAGAAAATAAGAAGAGAATGGCATTTCAGAAGACTTTTATGAATTTTTGTTTCGTGAATCTGGCCCCTGATGGATCATATTTGATACATTTAACATGATTTTCTCAAAATGAAGGCTAAAAAGTATAAACTCTGAGTAAGACAACAGAAGGCATGTGGTAGACTGTGTACAGCAGGAGATTCAGCAAAGTGTGGATCATTTAGAGGACTTAGACATCAAATGTGATACAGCAGGATTCATCGCATTCATTACATAGCATGCACAGTTTCTGTGAACACAGGTTGAACATTTGTAGTTCATTTCAAGGATTTTGAAGCAATGATATTTCAGAAATGTTTGTTGACACCTCAACAAAAAGAGTAAAAGGGTAGAAGCTAAAAAACAGCTGGGTCTTTGCTAGATACAGAGTCATGCCAGAGATAGAAGGCAAACACTTGCATATATGTTGCACATATGAACATTTGTAGTATTTGTGCTGTTTGTTTCCTTGGATTCTTTTGATCTAGTTATTGGACTTTAGAGATCCAAGATCCAATTATTAGCAGCACTGTTCAAAGGCTACAAGTGCAATTGTGAACAGCATTTAAATGGAGATGTGCCATTTCTAATAATAATCATGACTCTTACCTCGTCCAGTTCTGTGTTTCTCTCTACGGCTCTTCTCTTCCTCACTGGATGAACTGCTGTCATCTTCAGATGAGCTGCAGGAACTGCAATGGTTCCTTCATCTCTGTAGCTTTTAAACACAGACGATATAAAACCCATTCATTTTTCTAGCTTCATACAGGCCATGTTCACACAGAATACGGCATCATGATACGGCTGTCGGTCCTGTATTAATACAGTTACATTCACACGCAGTTCAGTTATTTATGAGAGTGACAATCGCATTCACGTCCTACAGTGTGAGAGAGCTGCTCGGTGCTGCACAAATGTGTGTCTCCCGTGTGCTGCGGGGTTTCATGTGTGGCTTTGGTAGCGTACAGCAACAGAGATGAGATGAGTGTTGGTTCTCCTCTCCACACATAAAAGTAGCTGACGGTTAGTGAAGATTTTCACTTTCCTACAGTCCAGTGTTCAAGACATACGGAGACTCACAGCTGTGAGCAGAGCTGGGGAGGAACTGATTACATGTCATCTGGATTACATAATCAGATTCCAAAATACTTCTAATTAGATTAAATTACACAGTAATAGACTCGTAATCAGACTACAGTTACTGTTTTATTGATCACATATTATTCACACAATAGCAATAAATTATTCATAAATTCCTCTTTTTCATCTTTTAAACGTTCCTTTCTAAAATAGCCTTCCGCTTACATACATTCAGAAAGTCTTCAGTTTTGAGCACATTCACACAGAGATCAGTCACTGCTCAGATGTTTAATTACACAGAAACTGAGCATTTGACCACTGGACTTACAGAAAACATTTCAGTTTTAAGTGTTTTCTCAACATTTCAGTAACACTTTATTCATAATTAACTTTCATTTATAAATCATTAACAAGCATTATATAATGCTTAACAGGTCATTAGTTAATATATATATATATATATATATATTCACAAAGCTAGAAATATGAGATAATGTTCTTGTTAATGTTCTTACTAAAACGTTACCTAATGATTAACATATGATTATTTAATGTAAATTGAAATGCTTACAAATGTCATTAAACTTTCAGGTCATGTGATCTTCATTTGTTGGTGTTTGTTTGTTGTGTAGACCTCTATTCACACATCTTAACAAATCATCTATTCATTTGTTCATGTTTTTGCAGCAAACTATTCATCATTTGCAAATGTTTATAAACGATTACTAATCAGTATCTTTATGGGTATTGGACTTTTAGCTAATGGAACAGGGTTTGTGTAAAGGATGGCTGGTTAGGTTTAGCTAAATGCTTGCTAAAGACAAAAACATTTTTTGCACCAAAATTACAATCTGTTATCACCTCAACACTCACATTAGTATACTATCTTCAGTATATCAAATCAAACAAATCATTTAAAAAAAGAAAATACTTTCATTTATCAAAACAATATAATATAAGCAGATTGAACTGTGTTCCCTTATAATAATCAGATTGACCCCTGTACACTGTTGACCCCTTAACCAACCCTTAAACCTACCCACACCACCAAACCTGTCCCTAACCTCACCTCACCTCACCTAACCTGATCCATTAAGCATCATATAATTCTTGTTAATGATTTATTAATGAAAGTTATTACCAAATCTCTTTGCCCCCAGCATGTCATGCCCCTCACATACTCTGCCTTCCTCTCTGTAAAGTGCCCGTTTACAAAGCGCTTTCAGTTCCATTTTGAGCGCCCCCTGCTGGCCTCACTAGCACCTCTTCCAGCAGCAACACAGCGTTCCCAGGAGTCTCCCATCCAGCTACTGACCAGCTCAACCCTGCTCAGCTTCAGTGGGTGACCAGTCTTGGGCTGCAGGGTGATATGGCATTTTAATGAACGCTATAGATTTCAGGGAAGATAGGTTTGTCCAGTGATCTATACACACAGTTGTCTCACAGTTGTCGGGTAACCTCCCTTACATACTGTTCTGGGTCCATGACTACTACCACACTACCTTTGTCTGTGGGCTTAATTATAATTGTGTTATCCCCTCTTAATCTTTTATTAATCTTAATCTTTTAGCGCCTCCGACAAATTCCATTCTTCCTCCCTGCTCGCTGTTCCTTTAACAGTTGTCCTATCTTCCTCTATTATTCGCCACAATAATTCTGGCTATTTTTCCACTCCCACCCAGAGCTTCTTGTAAATGGTACTGTTGTGGCCATTTTTTTCAACGCAAGAAACAGAGAAAGACCATTTTTATCAAGTTATGTTATTTGGGAGAGGTTCAGCACTGTCCATATTGCCTCCTGTTTCCTGGGTCCAATGGACCAGTTCTTCCTCTGTCTGGAATTGGTTGTAAGAAAGAGCCTTTATCGTCTTTAATTTTCTTCCCTCTTTCTCTAGTCTTCAAATGATGAACGCGCTTGATATATTTATGCATCAGTCTGATCATGCTCTTAAACGGCATATTACTTTTCGGTCACTTTATTTTAAGGTCAAATTCTCACCATAAACAAACCATTAACTATGACTTTTGCCTCAATAAACTCCTAATTAGCTGCTTATTAAGAGTTAATAAGGTAGTTGTTACGTTAAGGTATCGGGCAGGATTAGGGATGTAGAAAATGGTCATGCAGAATAAATGCTTTATAAGTACTAATAAACAACTAGTTACTAGTGAGAATTGGTCCCTATGCTAAAGTGTTACCCACATTTCCATCACAAACATACATTATCATTAATTCCATAAACAGGGTTGAGGGTTCGGGGGGGTTAATCAGGAACTTTAAAGAGGTGAGTTTTAGCATTAAAATTATACTATTCTCAAAAAGCTGACATTGTGGTGTACAAAACGCTTTGAAACAATATGTATTGTGAAAAACACCATACAAATAAACTTGACTTGAATGACTGGAACTGAGGAAGAGTCACAGTATGTGTTATATGTCTGGGATAATGGGGAAGACTGCTGTAGATATAAAATAATGGCCAAATCAGATGTGTTGTTGTCTGCCAACATCTGATCAAATTTTCCATTTTGTCATATCCTATAAAGAATGTTTTCACAAAAAAGATGACAACTGAAGTCTGCACAGATGTTCTACTAATACCTCGAAAAACAGAAGTTGTATGGATCCACGTGCAGCTTTATTTTAAAGCTAAATACAAAGAAACAAGGAACCAAGTATTGCCAATATGCATACAGAACAGACCAAACAAGTACTGAAAATACGGGAGTGTGTATGTGGGAGTAATGATTGCAAGAAACAAGAAACACCCGAAAACAATTAGAGAGGGAACTGTGAGGCAAGACCTAGCAAAACAAAGTTCAAACAAAAGACCAACTGAACACAAAAGATCAGAGTAACTAAAACATGATGAAGATAGGTGCATTGTTGAAGATGTAAAGTGGAAGCCATCTTCACATGGTGCTGTCCTGTCGAGCCAGAACATAGTCCCTTGGTTTCTGTGGCCTTTGGCACAAATGGTATGCAAAAACACACACCACGAGCATAAAACAGGAGGATGCAGCAGCTCCCACCAACCACACAGACTCCGAGTCTAAAGAGAGGAGGAGAAAGAAATTGAAGCAGACAATTTAAACATATCTAAATAGACATTTTAGACTTATCATTTACAGGTTCTCTCATTTTTCTTTTTCAATTTTAATGTGCAAAACAGTACACTGTGAACGATAGGGTAGGCCATTTTTTTCTAGAAACATTTTTGTTATACTGGTTGAAAGTCTCTTCACATTCTGATAGCAATCAATAATTAAAGTGGTCCAAATAGGCTTAGGACCATAAAATGTTCTTGCAATCAATGTGTTCGGTCCGAGTGCTATGATAGGATGTCTCTGTATTTGCATCCCTCCATGCAGCCAATAGTGAGAGTTTGGGGCGTGGCTACTGTAGCAGGGAGTGAACGTTACAGAAGTGAAAGATAAAATAGGAAGACGACTTGCCAAAACACACAGAGACAGACAGCGGAGTAAAACAAGGGTAAACATCGTCAGTGTTGGAATGAAGGAATTTGATGGAATGTTTGGGTTTAGCGATCATCAACAATTACCCTCGCACACCTGTAGGTGATCGATAGGTGTGTAGGATAAACTACCAAAAACAGGTCCAACATCATTTGCTTTGATATATTAATATGTACAAATTTTGTCTAGTACAGGTCCTTTCGAACACCATAAAATTACAACAGCGTAACATTAGAAAAAAAACTTTTGATGATGGATTGTTTATATCGTCACAAAATGTAAACTATATTATCGCCCAACTGCTAAATGCGACTGTATGATACGAAGATAATAGCATAAAAACATTAACATCATGATTTTCTGTACAGCTGCTTTGAAGCAATGTTTCTTGCGAAAACACACAATACACTGAAAATGCAGTGAGTGCGTTTACATGCACGTTCTTGACCGATTATGCTTAATAAGCCGACAAAGCACATGGTCATATAAACGCATTAACTCATTTTCCTTTATCAGAGTAAGGTCATAAACAGCTTAAGCATAAACCGATCATCACAGCTAGATTTTTGCCCCCTACGCCGATTTCACTCAGCATGTAAAGGCATGAACCTGCTTTCTGTCAGTTTATTGAAGTGCGCATGTGTGAAATGTGACAAGAACGCGTCCTTACTGCGGATTTAAGCGCATCCAGACAGAGCAAAGGAGGAAATAAACCACAAACTCAGATGCTTTCTTGACCCGAAGAATTATAAAAATGTGCTCTCATCTCGTGCAGCAGAAGTAGAAGTGGTTCAGTCAAAATGCTGCATCTTCAGAGGATTATATATTATATATTACGTTTTCTGCTGACATGCTGAAATGCTCTTCTTCAGTTATTAATGATTTATTTAACATGACAACCGACATAACAAATTAAACAAACTTACTTTGGGACATTAAATGCGTTCACACAATGTTGTAATTCCAAGATGACAAAACATGACGTTCTACTCAGAGCTGTTCCAAGTCCTCAGACTCTGAATTATGTGTTTCTATAGCAACTCTATCAGCGCCATGGCGTTCACATTCTTGCAGAACTCATAATTACAACTTATAAGCAGGAATGTTCTGAGAGCTACGACTCGGACCACCTGACTGCCTCCAGATTCATTTAGACACTGCCTCCGAGTAGAACGTCACGTGTTGTTATCTCAGAATTACGGTAATTACGACATAGTGTGAATGCAGCTAATATCCTAAAGTGAGTGATATGTGGCTGTTCATGTGACTAAAGCTGAATGAGGCGGCCTGCTCATGTAGAGTCAGCATACGTTTGCACGTCAACGATTGTACTAAATACTGAAGAGTTTTTCCTTTGTGTTTTTGAAAGGTTTCACATACAGATGATATCGCTGTCAAACTGATGCAAACCTGCATGCCAGGCCAGTACTTGGCAATGCCACTTTACCAGTGCATACACGCATTCCTATAGACTGACATCACAGCATGACAACAACATTATCGTTTCCAAAAACACACTTTGCACTTTGAAACCTGTGTTCTAAAGGCTGCATTTGCAGGTGACCAAAATGTTGCTGTCCTGTAAATGAACAGCCAAAGCGCAGAAAGTTTTCTGATTTTAGTTGAAAATGGTGACATGTAAACACCCCCTAAAACAGCTTTTCACGAGTTCGCCTGCCCATTCAGCCCTGCCAGGTAATGGTAAAACTAACTTGGCTTGCTGTCCGTGAAGGAGGCTCGAAACCCGATTTTGCTGGATGGATGGATGGATGGATGGAGGGATGCCGGAAGAATAGTCGCTTGGACGGAACAATATACGGTCGAAACGATGATTGGCAGGACTGGTTGATTAGGCTCCTCCCGAACCTGCGTTGTGAACTTCATTTATTTGGCTACTGATATGATCTCATGTGAGTTTAAATGATTTCAAATTAGCACTAAGAAAAGAAGCATACAGTAGCCCCTCTGGTCAACGGTACCCACCTTCCAGTTTGATTTGAGTGACAACTTCCTGTTTCTGGACTTCGTTTTGACATACGCACTTCAATTCTGTCCCATTGTCCTCTTCCAGGAGCTCGAGGATAACCAGCTGCACCTCCAGATGCTTGCCTGAGATACTGAAAACACATCAACTCTGTGTGATGTTAAATTCCACATAGTGCTGAGTATTGGATGAAAGTATTCTCCATTATTGTCAGGACTCTGGTCTCTCCAGTTCTTATCCTGTTCTTGCATTGTTTTTTGTTTCGCCTTATTCCACATGACAGCCACACACAGCTGATCACTCGTTTCTCTTTTGCCTGCTCTCTCCTACTGAACTCCCTCTACCAGTTCCTCCTCCGCCCCAGTACTCTGTGGACTGTTTTTGTGCTGCAAAGCCTGTTGGAGATCACTAAAAGTAATTTGAAAGTGTGTAAATGGCAAGAATTATATCAGACAGTATCAGACTGTTTCCCCCATCAGTGGCCTTACCAGCGTTCCCACGACCCTGCAGAAGACAAGCGATTTGGGGAATGGATGGGACTCAAGACCGGACTCGAAGTATAAATGTTCCATGCACATTACAAGACCAAGACCTTAAAAATATGGTCTCGTCTCATCACGGTCATGGAGCATTTAGACTAGGCCTTGACTCTGACTTGCTGATAGTTCTTTGCTATTGTATTTCTGGACTGGTGCACATTGTGTTTGCTGCAGAGGTTTGCATGACAATGACGTGAAACCAGACTTCATTCATCCCAAAGGAAGGCACATTTACACTGAATCATTCAGACCCTCTTCTGGCCTCTGTCTCGACTCAGACTCAACCTAGCCTGGTCTCTGACTCAAATGACCATCCATCCATTCTCCAGACCACGTGTCCTGTGTACTGTAGGGTCATGGGGATGCTGGGGCCTATCCCAGCATCTCGGGCATAGGCAGAGAATGGCCAGGTGGACACCGGTCCATATCAGGGACGACACACACTGACAGTCATAGTCTCACTCACACCTAAGGACTAGTTTTCAGTTCACCTAACCTGCATGTCTTTGTGGGGATACACTGTTCTTCACAGACCACTGTGTAGACGCTACAGCATAAAAGTATGAATCATTCTTTAGTTATATCTTATGCATAGCTGGTGCAACAAGCCCTGCCTGCCCACGGACTCACTATCGCTGCATTCTCACCAAAGTGTCTAGACCATTCGCTCATGTGCTCTGGACTGTTGACTGTCGCCTTTTACCTTTTTTCACAAACAATTTTCAAATGGATCAATGCAGGCATCAAGGTTACCTCTTATCTGTCTGAAAAGCACGTCCACCCAGGTAAGAGTTTTCCACTGACTGGTCATTAACCATCCATGTCACATCTGTGGACTGAGCTAGTTGGTTTCCAACAGACACCATGCACTGGATCACCAAACGAGCGCCTGCAAGTTAACAGCACTGTTAAAGGTTGGTGAGTAACTGTCTGATAATCACTACATAACAGTAAGTAAACAAACATGGGACTCATTCACTCACTGTGGGAAGGTTCTTACAGAGAATTAATGATTCAGTACTTAAAATAATATAACATTTTTAAATGACCAATTCAGTCCACATAGGTGCGAGAGATGAGGTTGTGCAGGAAGCCCTTTATGGAGAATACTTGAATGCAATTCTTAGTGAATTCAATCGAATGTGAGCAATCAACATGTATGTTTGCTTTATGACTATTAATATTAACTTCTGGGAAATTAAAGTCTAGGAAATTAAAGCTCATGCTCAAGTCCTCCATCATGCTGGACAAACCAAATCTGTTTACTGTCCTTTTACTCGAGGATTATATTAACATGTGAACTTGTTAACTTCAGTGTCTTCTATATAGCCAGATTTTTCACTGTTCATTATTGTGCTGTAAACCTGTCCCTGAAAGTTGTGTCCAATCCAAATGAAACTGGCTAAGCTCCATTTCAAATTAAGTACAGTACAGTTTATTAGTATTACAGAATACTGTCATACGATAATATGGACGGTGTCATGCAATGTGTGACCTGCATATAAATATATCATCTAAAAATCTGACAATCAACCCCTGTAAATCAGTATTGTTAGCAGTGTAGACTCACCTAAATGACTTTCAATGAAGGATCCGTTTGCAGGAAAGACAATGTAAGCGAATGAATGACTTGATGCTGTGAGAAAACATTGTTAAATTAGCAGGGAGTAGAATTCAAATCGTTATTTTAATGTTTTAGGATCAATATGTAGGTTAAATTATATATATTTTTAAAAAGCATCTCTGATACTTGCATGTGAAAGCACTGAGACTGTTAGAGGTGACCGCTTCTGATTCTGGGACTGAAAAAGAAAAGATGTCATCATTTGCTCAACCATCGGACAGGTTTAGAAAGAAAGAGAAGCAGTGGCAGAACCGTCCGTATGACACAGCGTAGGGCATTTATTTACCTGACACTTGAACTCTCCAGGTCCTGCTCACATTATACTGGGTATTGTTGAAAATCACACTTAGCCTACACGTGTAGAAGCCCTCATCTTTCACAGAGATGTTTTTGATGGCCAGAATTATGCCTCTCTCGACTGTATACTGTCCTTTGCCGATAGGGAGAGCTGTGCTCTGAAAATCCTGTAAATTAATACATTTTAGAAACATTTTTGTCCTTTCAATTCAAATATTTACATGTTTTCCACAATGTGCAGTGACCTACCTTGTACCACTTTGGATTTTCTGACCTTTTGAAGTATTTCAAATGGGGACAGACGATGTCAGTATCTTCTCCTGCGCGTGCGGTGTAGGGCATTACAGTGATGTTGGGCTCCTCTTCCTCGTAGATCATTACTGTAATACTCCCAGTGAGGCAGAACGTGTCGCTCCTGCGGGAGAAATGCATTACTAACTACATTTAGATCAGCATTCTAAGTTCCAAGAACTTCATCAGTTCTAAGACACATTTTAGTTGGCGCCTTTATTGGACTTTTCATCATATAAACATTTAAAAAAAAACATTTACTCTAATAAAATATCAAATTTTGATTGCAAGCCTGTGCAGCACAACTGCCTTCTCCAGGGTACAACATAACACAGATCTTTGATTCATATGCATGTGAGAGAGTAGAGCAGATGTAGATGGTATACTCTGAATTTGTCATTTACGACTTATTAAAAACATAAGCCCTAGAACATGACAAAAAATGTTGCATGCTCAAATTCTAGCAACTATTCTAGACAGCGCTAATGTTATTTCTATTTAGTCTACTGTAATATGAAATGTATATTAAACACGATCAATGTTATTTCAGTGGTAAAGTATGTTTGTAAGTAAAGGTTTGGTGGATTTAAAGTGTGCTAGTACTCCGGTTTTGGAGGAGAATGTCGGTCTGTGAGCTCTGACCTGAAGATGTAGGTGTAGGTTCCAGAGTCTGAGGGGTGAGACGGGAGGAGCAGGATCCTGCGCTCGGTCAGCATCACCCCATCACGCCTCTCGCTCCTCAGGCTGCTGTGACGGACGTGGAAGCTCGAGCTGCTGTCCACTCGCAGTCTCCTGTAATTAATCGCATCTTCAAGAAAAGGGAATCTGATGATAACCGCTTCGCCTTGAACTCGATAATCTGGGATCTCTGGACCCACAAGCACACAACTGTCTGAACCAACAACCACAAGAGCTTGTTAATCAACAAACAGTAGTACGGTAGCACAATCACAGTTTACTGACTCAGGCTATTCAGGTGTAGGTGAGCGGGATTTCACCAAGTACAACATGTCCCTGGAACAACATTCCAACCAACCAATCAGAATTGAGAAATAACTTTTCAGGAAATGTCAGTTTTAGGCTTAAAATCAGGATTAGGTGCTTCTACACCCTTGTTAATCAGCTATCATTTCCCTCTGATTTTAGGAATAAATTATGGGTAAGGTTAGGTTTAGGGGTGGGGATTGGGTTAAGTCTGTATTTTTGGACAGTAATGTTGAACCAGGAACATGTCTTACTTGATGTACATGTGCTTCACGCTTTCCTCTCAATAACAACACAGCAGTTAAGAAAGAATCTGACCATTCGGCTCTCCAGTCAAGTCACATCACGTTTATTAATATAGACATTCATTTATATAAGACTTTATACAACAGCTTTACAGTATCGTTCATGAAAAATCACTTTCGATCACTTCCGATTTGGATTATAACTTCAGTTTCTACTATAAAGCAGCTCTTCGGTGTGTTCATGTTATCACTCGCAGACTGAACAGAAGAAATGAACCGGAGGAGATTTGTCACCAATGGTAAGTTCACTGTGGCCAGCCAATTTGAGCTCCCAAAACCAACTTCATTTTGACCTGATTTTCTCTGAAATGACGTCACACCCAATCATTCTTCAATTTTGATACTTTTAGCAATGATTAGCATTGGGAGTGAAGTGGAAAACTTGATTCCTCTCCTGTCAGATACTGTAGGGTGTTTTGGTAAGATGTACCGTAGCAGTTCATCCATTCTCCAGGCCGCAGGGATGCTGGAGCCTATCCTAGAGTCTCCGAGCTGGACCGATGGACAGTCCATAAGAACACAGGACACTTCACACTCCATCTGCTCTTGGACTCGTGACTGGCTCTGCTGTGAGGCCGAACTCATGTTTGCCAGGGGAAATAGTCCTGCAGTAGTCTGTCTTCTTTGGTTCTTGCCGTGCTGGCTGCCAGTAGGGCTGCTGAGGAAAGGTCAGTTCAATTCCTCAAGTCAATTCTATTCTAAAGGTGGCAGTCCAGGAAAGCAAGTCCTCAGAAGCGCAGTGCTAATACTCATCTGGTACTGGCAGCAGCTCTGGATGGAAGGCCTGCTGGGAAAGCGAGGTTTCTGCTGGTAGAGCGGTCAGTAAGCCAGCGGGGGCCAGTGTAATGACGGGACACGCTACCCTCAAAAACCACCGTTCTTTGGATGAGACGTTACAACGACTGAAGAATTTATTATATTGATGTACTGAATTATTAATTTGCTGCCCCAAAAACGCTAATCCAAACATTGATTGTTCACATCAATCACACAAATGAATCTTGGACATCATGACTGACAACAGAAATTGAGATGAAGTTTATTTAAAACAATAGCATTCTAACGATTTGCTGAATCTGTCTCTTCTTCATCTCTCAAGTCGAGTGTATCGGAATGATTTAATATTAGACTAATAAGGGTGCTTTCACACCTGGCCCATTGTTTGGGAAGCTGGTGTGTTTCCCCGCTTAGCTCGGTTCATTTGGGCACATGTGAACACGGCAATCGCGCTCGGATCCGCGCCAAAACAATCGGTCCGAGAGCGCCCGAACGAGGTGGTCTCGGCTCAATTGGAAACTAACTCTGGAGCGGTTCGGTGCTCGATTGAAAACGAACTCTGAAGCGGTTCGGTTGTAGTTAGAAAGCAATCCGATCTAACGGACCAACGCACCAGGCTATATCACAATGTATAATGGGTAATTACGTAAGTTCTGTGAAAAGCATTAGCTTTGTTGTTTTGCTAATACTTCAAAATGAACCTGTGAATGTCTGTGGTTGAGCACGTCTTCGCCATTCAAAAAAAAAAAGCGCACTTTTTCATTTTATAATGCAATCTTATTGCTCTTCTTCCTAGTAGGTGCATTTTAAAAATGTTTTCCCGATGAATCCTGGACTCCTGCTCAAAATGATAAATTAATATAAGGACAGCTACAAAACAACAACAACAATAAGCCCATGAAGCTGTTATCGTTGCATCCTGACGGATGACATGCGTGACAGCTCAGTGGAATCCCGGAAAATAAACCGTGGAACTTTGACCAATGAGACAACAGTTTACTCACGTGTGACTTGTATTAACAAATTTGGTCCATTTAGAAACTTTGCTGTGTGAAAGCGAAC
>NW_015660953.1:49844-53585 GCF_001515625.1 Sinocyclocheilus rhinocerous | reverse complement strand
TCTAAAGAGAAAGGAAAAAATGAAATCGCATCATATGACCCCTTTAAACAAATGAAAAACGAAAAATGTGCCGTTTTTAAATTTTTTCAGATTTCAATATTAAATTAAAAAACGATTGGACGGAAGATACCCTGAAATTTGACCAATGAGAGAACAGTTTACTCGCGCGTGACTGTATTAACAAATTTAGTATTAACACCTGTAGATCGATTGCTTTGCTCCGAAACAGGGATTAAAATTATTACAATGTAGCTTTTTATTCTTGGTGGGGTTCGCTTTCACACGGCAATGTTATAAACGGACCAAATTTGTTAATACAAGTCACGCGCGAGTACACTGTTCTCTCATTGGTCTATTTCTTCATGCAACATACGAAAATACAAGCAAAGTGTTTTGCTATGACTAAAAAATATGCCCATGGAGGTAAATCAGACATCGCAGGTCACATTTGGTCAGTTAAGACGCACTACAACAGCAGGAGAATGCAAGCACATATGTTTTTAAATAATGTGTTAAAATAATCGACTGAAATCAGTCTTGAAGTCTTTGATTGTATAGGAGCAGTTGACATGAAATTTCAAGCAGTGAAATCCTGTATCATAATTATTCATGCATTTTTAGGACTCTGAATAGAGAGGAATGCGTGGAAAGTGGTCCTGCGCACGCACTTCATATATGGCTATGGAATAATATTATGTAGTGTTGCATAAACTCATCCTTACCCTTCAGAGGCAGTGCAGAGGTCAGGAATAATCTCAGGGAAAACATGACAATGCATGTGCTGAAATCAAAGAGACACTAGCGGGAAAGAGCACACGACATGAGCATCAACACATTTATCTACATCTCTGCTCTCCTAAACACCCGAATAAATGAGAAGAGTGATTTTAGGCAGAAATCAGAGAACTCTATATTCATAAAGTGTGTCTCTGAACTCAACACAGCTCTGCAGCATTCAGTGGTGCCCCACAATATTATATATAACAAACATGTATCAAGTATCCATCCACTTGTATTCATTATGTATGGCAGAATAAAACTATTGTATATGGAATGTCAGTGCACTGGCTCTCACCTGCCTACTGATGATCATGATGAAGAAGATGATGAGGGAATCTGTGAAGAGCTTGCTGGCAGAAGTAGAGCCCACGGGACATGAGCAGCGTTCAGCCGTTCTCGGTGTTTCTGTCTCTTATGGACAGGTCCCATTCACACCACGCTTCCTCATCAATACGTGGAAATTCCACATTTCCAAATCAGTCCAGCTGTCCTCTGAACAGCACATGCAGAGAAACACAGAGCTTCACACGGAACATCTTAATGATAGGACACATGATGACTTGTGTGCAAGCAAACATACCAATCGGTCTACAGGCTGTTAAACAGATTACACATTGTGTATTTGACCGTATAGTAAGCTTTGAGCACAAAGTGTAGCTGTTCTTTGTGTGCTTTGTGTGACGCAATCATGATGTTCTAAAGCAAATGCCTGCGTTTGTACATTTTGGAAAAAAAGAGGAAACTGATGACTCATTGGTAGTTCCCCTACAGACCTCTATGATATATATATATATATATATATGTATACACACACACACAGATGTGGTACTGGAGATTCAGCTGAAGCGTGCCGGTGGTAGTCCCCGTGTTCTCTTTCAGTAACCGCTACATAAATCAGTCATGCTCAGTCATTTTTAACAGCAGCACTGCCTATTAAAGATTGTTCATCAACACGCATGGCATTAGTCACCTGTCCTTATTCTCTGATGTTGTAACCTCACACAAGTGTAATGTATATTCTTGGGCACTCAAGCTATTCTTTCTCACTCTCTTATTAAGACAGAGAGGAGATTGCATGTGCTGGGATTTCTTCCAGAAGAAAGGTCACGGACTTCTTGCCCCATCTCTGTGGTTAATTTCGACCACTAAATGCTCATATTGTCATATTAGTCAGAGTTAATTGTCACTGTGCAGGACATAAACTAGAGTTGTGAATTGCATTATTTGCTCCTTAATTCTGCCACTTTGACATTTAATGAACTGAAAGACTGCACAAGAGTCTTTATATTATTTAGGCACTCCTAATGAACTACTGCTCCTAGAGAGAACTACTCCTAATAATTCACAAATAAACGTGTGTGTGTGTGTGTGTGTGTGTGATCTACACACAAACCATCTTCTGAAAGAATGTTGAACGTCTGGCTCAAACACAGTGAAGAAGCAGAAACAAGCGATCCCGTACGTAAGCAAATGAATATGTAAAATTAAATACCGCGATCATCAAACATCTTGATGGAAGCGATTGATTTAATCTGTTTTGATCATCGATCTGAATCTGATCCAGACATAGTCTTACAAAAATGTGATTTTCTCAGCTTTTTTAAATGAAACTTACCCATTCAAGTGTTGATTTAAAAAAGAAAACGAAGCTAGAAAAACTGTTTTAAAAAACAGTGTCAGGGAAAGAGTTAGAATGTAGCATATGCTGAATGCATGGCATAAGTGAAAGCCAGTCTCTAGAAACTCCTAGTTTCCCGCAGTGCGGGTCAGGAATCACTTTTGCTGCTGCAGGACTTTGGATAAGTGTCCAGTAAATGTAAAAATGAGCAACTCGTGAGGGGAATGATTGAATAACATCACGAGATTCACCGTAAGACTGTTTTCAGAATGCTGTGAATGAAGCTGATGCGTGTTCATTCTCCAGGAGATTTCTGAGGTCTGTACATCGGAGAAGTTCAGTCATCAGAAGCATCACGAGCATGTGGTGTGTCCAGCAGCAGAGCATCTCATCTTCATGCACTGAGACAGATCTGCAGAAACCTTCCCAAACAGCAGAAATGCACTGGAACGACAGCGGAGTGAAGAAACATCATCTGCACCATCCCTTTACACACAGGGAAAATAACACCGGCATCCCTCCTTAAAGTAAAACCAATTTATTTTCAAAGAAAAACAAAGGACCATCAGGAAAATACAGGACTTCCTGTCATATAGAGTGAGGACGAACGATACAGTGCCACGACTGAAAACAGAAGAACAGCTTCAGAGTCAAAGCAGTGCTGAGGAAACACCCGCTGCATTATTACCACCCATTAATCAAGAATTATGGCTGAAATCAAAAATAAACAAAACAATAATGAGCATTAGATTCACAAAACTTTGCTTGTTTAAACCTTTTTTCTTTTTTTCCAGCTGAATTTATTTCAGGTCACTAAATCAGGGCAAGAACTGAAACATCACAATGGCTAGCTGTGTTTAACTGTGTGAAGAGCTGAGAAACTCTCCAAGTTAAAGCTTAAAGAAAGCGCCAAAGCAGTTCTCATTTCGTGGCCGTTTCTAAACACGTACGCTTCACTTTCAGTGTCTGCCACTGGCACGAATCACCTTCTTCTGACAAATCTCACTGAAAGTTCAACAGCTTCGCTGAAATCTTAACATGATCTAATGCTAAATAACACAAGTAACAAATATAGAACTTATAGAACATATAAATCTATAGTGTGTGTGGGGAGAGATGAACTAAACAGAGAAAATACCTCCAGTAACCACAACACATTCACTCCAATCAGCAGATGAGTGTGTGTGTGTGAGAGTGTGTGTGTGTGTGTGCGTCTGTGTGTGCATGCGTGCGTGTATGTGTGTGTGCGCGCGCGTGTGTGTGTGTGTGTGTGTGTGTGTGTGTGTGAGAGTGTGTGTGAGAGAGTGTGTGTGTGTGTGAGTGAGAGTGTGTGTGTGTGTGTG
>NW_015660953.1:44404-49600 GCF_001515625.1 Sinocyclocheilus rhinocerous | reverse complement strand
TGTGTGTGAGTGTGTGTGTGAGAGTGTGTGTGTATGTGTGTGCGTCTGTGTGTGCGTGCGCGCGTGTGTGAGTGTGTATGCGTGTGTATGTGCATGCGTGTGTGTGTGTGTGTGTGCATGCGTGTGTGTCTGTGTGTGTGAGTGTGTGTGTATGTGTGTGTGCGTCTGTGTGTGCATGCGCGCGTGTGTGAGTGTGTATGCGTGTGTATGTGCATGCGTGTGTGTGTGTGTGTGTGCATGCGTGTGTGTCTGTGTGTGTGAGTGTGTGTGTATGTGTGTGTGCGTCTGTGTGTGCATGCGCGCGTGTGTGAGTGTGTATGCGTGTGTATGTGCATGCGTGTGTGTTTGTGTGAGTGTGTGTGCATGCGTCTGTGTGTGCATGCGTGCGTGTATGTGTGTGTGTGTGTGTGTGGAAACTATAAAAACAGGAAGAGAAGACAGAACAGAAGAAGCGCTGTGTGGCGAGCGCTCATCCCTTTCATTTGGTTCAGCCGCTTCATTCCTCAGTCCTGCCTTTCATTAAATATACACAGTTCAGTTTCAAATCATAATAATCATAGTCCATGACCAAGACAGTCTTTCACATCCGACTGAAGGTAGTGTTTCCCTGACAGAGATCTTCACAGGGATCTTGTGATGCTCTGCATTCACGCATCTCCAAAACAATTCACTTGTCAAGAGCACAGAAAAACGTCCAAAACGAATCGAATGTCAGGTTTATAACGGCGTTTCTGCTCTGGATGTTGAGTGGACAGTTCAGTTTCAGTGTTCCGGCTCCAATGCATGAAATGCCAGAACAAGCTTTCACTCATGGTTTCTAAAAAACATGCTCTTCAAAACTTTAGGACAAGACACGTCTCAAGGCCAGCGGAGATGCTTGTTGAACTCATCGGACACATGACAGAAGAGAAAGAGGATAAGACTTCCGGGTGACGTCACATGACCATTAACTGACTTCATAAGACGCTCTGTTCAGAGCACATTGGGAACAGTATCAGGACATGTTTCAAGCTCTCAGCAATCCTCCACATTACTGGAACTACTCTGCTTAGTAAAAACAAGTACTAATAAAAAAACAAGCTAGAAATAAATACAAGCCATAAATAAAAATAAAAAAACAACATGACATAACAAAGCCATTTTGTGTTTCACTATTGTCAGAACACTATTTGTGACAGCAGGATGTCAGCGCTCCTCTCAGCGGAGTCAGATTGTGTTAAACTCTAGAGAAAGACATTTACACAGACTAGCAATAATACTGGAGATACTCGAGCCGTTCCTCACGCAGCAGGCTCAGTTAGTGTGTTTGCCGGTTTGTCAGTCCTCCAGCGGGCTCGGGCCGTTCGTGTGGCCTGGCCTCAGCGGATCGCGTCGAGAAACTCCATCAGCAGCTCAGACTCCTGCTTTACCAGCTGAGCAGGGAGGTGCGGCCCAGCGTCATGAAGTACACCTGACTCGAGCCTCCAGAACGCACAGACGCAAAGAAGACCTGCGGGAAACAAGCCAACACAGACCTGTTAAAACCACAGCTAACTACTCACAGATCACTCACAAGAAATAAATGTAATAGATATTTATATTTACATATAAATCATATATAAAAATATGAATATATATATACACACACACATAAATATTTCTTAAATATATACATGTGTGTGTGTTTATATACAGTATACATATAAATATACACAGTCACATATATTATGTAAACACAAACTTTGATTCGGATTTGACAGCACTATAACAAAGCATTTTTGACCAAAACCATTCATTGCTGCAAAGAGTTTCCCATCAGACTCTTATTACTGTTAAACATGGAAATAATACATCATCATCATTCTTAAAGCAAAAATAATCTCATTTAAATTTCAAAAATATTCTTCATTTTCTTCATGCACTGCTTTAGGACAGGTTTTTGTGGGATCACAGGCATGGCCCATGAGCTGATTTCACAGCAAAAACACTAAAAAAGGATCCAAAAACGCACCTTGTCATTCCTCTCACACAGAAACTTGAGCCGTTGTGCTCGTTTGTGCATGAAAACTCCATCCAGGTGGCCTGTTTCCACCGAGCGGATCTCTATGGCCTTCTCTCCCCAGCCCATGATCTGGTTAGAGCGGATATAAGCTGCAAGATACACAACACAAAACACCGGTGAGAAATAACAATGTGCTCACAGATACACACTGGCAGCTAGGCTAGGCTAAACTCCATCTCTCTCAGTCTTGCTGCTGACGGGGACGATTGACTGATTGAGTGCATTAATGCTATTCATTACATTACATTTACATTTAGTCATTTAGCAGACGCTTTTATCCAAAGCGACTTACAAATGAGGACAATAGAAGCAATCAAAATCAACAAAAGAGCAATGATATACAAGTGCTATAACTAGGGTGACCATACGTGCCATTTTCCCCGGACGCGTCCTGGCCAGGATTTCTATATTGCCTAAAATATCTAGGTTGTGTGTGAGTGTGTGTGTGAGAGTGTGTGTGTATGTGTGTGCGTCTGTGTGTGCGTGCGCGCGTGTGTGAGTGTGTATGCGTGTGTATGTGCATGCGTGTGTGTGTGTGTGTGTGCATGCGTGTGTGTCTGTGTGTGTGAGTGTGTGTGTATGTGTGTGTGCGTCTGTGTGTGCATCCGCGCGTGTGTGAGTGTGTATGCGTGTGTATGTGCATGTGTGTGTGTGTGTGCATGCGTGTGTGTCTGTGTGTGTGAGTGTGTGTGTATGTGTGTGTGCGTCTGTGTGTGCATGCGCGCGTGTGTGAGTGTGTATGCGTGTGTATGTGCATGCGTGTGTGTTTGTGTGAGTGTGTGTGCATGCGTCTGTGTGTGCATGCGTGCGTGTATGTGTGTGTGTGTGTGTGTGGAAACTATAAAAACAGGAAGAGAAGACAGAACAGAAGAAGCGCTGTGTGGCGAGCGCTCATCCCTTTCATTTGGTTCAGCCGCTTCATTCCTCAGTCCTGCCTTTCATTAAATATACACAGTTCAGTTTCAAATCATAATAATCATAGTCCATGACCAAGACAGTCTTTCACATCCGACTGAAGGTAGTGTTTCCCTGACAGAGATCTTCACAGGGATCTTGTGATGCTCTGCATTCACGCATCTCCAAAACAATTCACTTGTCAAGAGCACAGAAAAACGTCCAAAACGAATCGAATGTCAGGTTTATAACGGCGTTTCTGCTCTGGATGTTGAGTGGACAGTTCAGTTTCAGTGTTCCGGCTCCAATGCATGAAATGCCAGAACAAGCTTTCACTCATGGTTTCTAAAAAACATGCTCTTCAAAACTTTAGGACAAGACACGTCTCAAGGCCAGCGGAGATGCTTGTTGAACTCATCGGACACATGACAGAAGAGAAAGAGGATAAGACTTCCGGGTGACGTCACATGACCATTAACTGACTTCATAAGACGCTCTGTTCAGAGCACATTGGGAACAGTATCAGGACATGTTTCAAGCTCTCAGCAATCCTCCACATTACTGGAACTACTCTGCTTAGTAAAAACAAGTACTAATAAAAAAACAAGCTAGAAATAAATACAAGCCATAAATAAAAATAAAAAAACAACATGACATAACAAAGCCATTTTGTGTTTCACTATTGTCAGAACACTATTTGTGACAGCAGGATGTCAGCGCTCCTCTCAGCGGAGTCAGATTGTGTTAAACTCTAGAGAAAGACATTTACACAGACTAGCAATAATACTGGAGATACTCGAGCCGTTCCTCACGCAGCAGGCTCAGTTAGTGTGTTTGCCGGTTTGTCAGTCCTCCAGCGGGCTCGGGCCGTTCGTGTGGCCTGGCCTCAGCGGATCGCGTCGAGAAACTCCATCAGCAGCTCAGACTCCTGCTTTACCAGCTGAGCAGGGAGGTGCGGCCCAGCGTCATGAAGTACACCTGACTCGAGCCTCCAGAACGCACAGACGCAAAGAAGACCTGCGGGAAACAAGCCAACACAGACCTGTTAAAACCACAGCTAACTACTCACAGATCACTCACAAGAAATAAATGTAATAGATATTTATATTTACATATAAATCATATATAAAAATATGAATATATATATACACACACACATAAATATTTCTTAAATATATACATGTGTGTGTGTTTATATACAGTATACATATAAATATACACAGTCACATATATTATGTAAACACAAACTTTGATTCGGATTTGACAGCACTATAACAAAGCATTTTTGACCAAAACCATTCATTGCTGCAAAGAGTTTCCCATCAGACTCTTATTACTGTTAAACATGGAAATAATACATCATCATCATTCTTAAAGCAAAAATAATCTCATTTAAATTTCAAAAATATTCTTCATTTTCTTCATGCACTGCTTTAGGACAGGTTTTTGTGGGATCACAGGCATGGCCCATGAGCTGATTTCACAGCAAAAACACTAAAAAAGGATCCAAAAACGCACCTTGTCATTCCTCTCACACAGAAACTTGAGCCGTTGTGCTCGTTTGTGCATGAAAACTCCATCCAGGTGGCCTGTTTCCACCGAGCGGATCTCTATGGCCTTCTCTCCCCAGCCCATGATCTGGTTAGAGCGGATATAAGCTGCAAGATACACAACACAAAACACCGGTGAGAAATAACAATGTGCTCACAGATACACACTGGCAGCTAGGCTAGGCTAAACTCCATCTCTCTCAGTCTTGCTGCTGACGGGGACGATTGACTGATTGAGTGCATTAATGCTATTCATTACATTACATTTACATTTAGTCATTTAGCAGACGCTTTTATCCAAAGCGACTTACAAATGAGGACAATAGAAGCAATCAAAATCAACAAAAGAGCAATGATATACAAGTGCTATAACTAGGGTGACCATACGTGCCATTTTCCCCGGACGCGTCCTGGCCAGGATTTCTATATTGCCTAAAATATCTAGGTTTTGGCTTTGTTTGCGTGTGCAGACCGATCGGTGTATGGCATCAAAGTACCATACAGACGGTTCCTTATGCTTTCCAAATGCTCTCGAGGTACTTTGATGTCAAACACTGATCGGTCTGAGCCGCACTGCTAAGTCGAACACTGTTAAGTCGAACACACCTAATATGTACGCGTAATTGCATCGCTTTGACCGTAGATCCCACCTTCTCACACACACCATGATTGGTCCATTATGTACAATGCCTGCATGTTATTGGTCAAACT
>NW_015660953.1:7779-43846 GCF_001515625.1 Sinocyclocheilus rhinocerous | reverse complement strand
TGTACTGAAACCTTCAACCCGTTGGGTCCCATTGAAGTCCATTATATGGAGAAAAATCCTGCAATGTTTTCCTCAAAAACCTTAATTTCTTTGCGACTGAAAGAAGACATGAACATCTTGGATGACATGGGGGTGAGTAAATTATCAGGAAATTTTTATTTTGGTAGTGAACTAATCCTTTAATGCTAAACAGTTTGTATGTTGTTTGCCCTATAAATAAACCTAGTGTTTAGGGAAGCTTAACGTGAATTGGCTTAATGGCGTGAATTTGTTTGCAACTACCATTTTCAGTCATTATGAAAATAGTCATGATTTATTATTATTATTAAAAATAATAAAAGCGTCTTGGATAAAAGCGTCTGCTAAATGCATAAATTATTAAATTATAATTATTACATCAGTTTTTCATCAATGAATCCTCTGCAGTGAATGGGTGCCGTCAGAATGAGAGTCCAAACAGCTGATAAAAACATCACAATAATCCACAAGTAATCCACACCACTCCAGTCCATCAATTAATGTCTTGTGAAGTGAAACGCTTCATGTTTGTAATAAACAAATCCATCAAAACTCTTTTCCGGCTAAAATACCAGTCCTCTAGTCATAATATTGCTTTCTCCAGTATATATATTTTTAAAAAATCATCTTGTCTAAATCAGGAGAGAAATATGCACGAATCAAGCATAATTTACAAGCAATAACAGTCGAAAACAGGTCCAAATATGTTGGTAGATTTTGATGTGAAATGAGGACGGAATGGACGTTTTCACTAGAGTAAGTGTTTTTATGGATTATGTATGAATTTTACCATACATATTTGTAAAATACTATGTATATGTTTAAAATGCATAGCTGAAATATGTA
The DNA here is from genome assembly GCF_001515625.1 of Sinocyclocheilus rhinocerous. NCBI lineage: Eukaryota > Metazoa > Chordata > Actinopteri > Cypriniformes > Cyprinidae > Sinocyclocheilus > Sinocyclocheilus rhinocerous. The sequence goes on along the minus strand of NW_015660953.1, from coordinate 42,982 downwards.
TTTTAGCTGGAAGCAATGGTTTGAAGTTAAAACGTCTAAAATGGATTTGTTTCTAACAATAATGCAACTTTCCGCTTGACAGGCCGTTAATTGATGGACTGGAGACGTGTCGATTACTTATGGATTACTGTGAGGTTTTTATCAGCTGTTTGGACTCCACATTTCTCCAAATCTGTTCTGATGAAGAAACAAACTCATCCACATCTTAGATGGCCTGAGGTTGAGTAAATTTTCAGCAAATTTGCCTTTGTGGGAAAACGATTCCTTTAACCACAAATGTGTAAATACTCTAATTAGGTGTATCAGACTGAGTATTGAAACTGGGTGTCTTGCGATTTTGGTCTCACTACAATGGAAGCCTCCTGCTCTATTTTATTTTCTTCTGACACATTGAACAGGCTGCAGTAGGCAGCACAGGAACTCATATTCATACACGCTTCAGACCCTCTGTAGTCAAGTACACCCACTCTATAGTAAAACAACATGGTCTAGACACAAATATAGAAGCTGACGCTTTTAAAATATCCACCTTGAATTACCTCTCTGTTTTTACAAAATGCTGTCATAGCTAAACATACTGTAAGTTTGCAATTAATTTTTAGGCATCATGGAGTCAGTAAAATTTATACAGAGGTTGTCATTTGATAAGAATATACTTTTAATTTAAATACTATAACTAGGGTGACCATACGTGCCATTTTCCCCGGACGCGTCCTGGCCAGGATTTCTATATTGCCTAAAATATCTAGGTTTTGGCTTTGTTTGCGTGTGCAGACCGATCGGTGTATGGCATCAAAGTACCATACAGACGGTTCCTTATGCTTTCCAAATGCTCTCGAGGTACTTTGATGTCAAACACTGATCGATCTGAGCCGCACTGCTTTTAAGTCGAACACACATCCTATGTACGCATAATTGCATTGCTTTGACCGTAGATCCCACCTTCTCACACGCCATGATTGGTCCATTATGTACAATGCTTGCATGTTATTGGTCAAACTACTTTTCGATCATTACCTTCACCAAGCATGAAAACAGGAAAACAAAGCCAAAACAAATCCTGGCCAGGACGCGTCCTGGGAAAATGGCACGTATGGTCACCCTACAAATATGTTGTTCATAAGAAGCATAAGAAGTCATATCCACGAGAAATGGATGTTGTTCCCTCAACATAGGATCTCGTGGCCACGACATAAAGATGTCTTTACCTCGACAAAATGAAAATGACCACAACATATTATCACGTTCCCATGAGTTAATATGACATTCCCACAAATTAATATCTCGTGGCCATGACACATTAACACGTTCCCACGAGTTAATATGTCGTGGTCACGACAAAACTAAGTGAACCAAACATGTCCCCTCCCGGTCACCGTACAAGACAGTTCAAAGCAGAACCATATGGATTAGCCGGTACACTGCTGCTCTGTTAAGTGATTTCTTGAAACTTGCCTCATCTTTCATTATATGACAGGGAGTTTTCTTCCACTCCCCCGCACCCATCAATCCATCACAGAACCTCCTGTACAACATTTACAGGGGTATTTACTGGTGCATTCAAAGCATTTTTTTATAAAAAAAGAAGATAAATATATAAAGTAGATTTAAATAGAATAGAAAGTGCTAGAGTTAGAGGGTCAAATAAAGGTGGAACAGATGTGTTTTTAGTCGTTTCTTGAAGATGGTTAAGGACTCAGCTGCTCGGATTGATTTGGGCAGGTCATTCCACCAGGAGGGAACAGTTAATGAAAAAGTCTGTGAAAGTGATTTTGTGCCTCTTTTAGATGGCACAATAATACGCCGTTCACTTGCAGAACGCAAGCTTCTAGAGGGCACATAACTCTGAAGTAATGAATTTAGGTAAATGGGTGCAGAGCCAGTGGTGGTTTTGTAGGCAAACATTAATGCCTTGAATTTAATGCGAGCAGCTACTGGTAGCCAGTGCAAATTGATGAACAGAGGTGTGACATGCGTTCTTTTCGGTTCATTAAAGATTAATCTTGCAGCGGCATTTTGGATTAATTGTAGAGGTTTGATAGAAGTGGCTGGAAGACCTGCCAAGAGAGCATTGCAATAGTCCAGCCTGGATAGAACAAGAGCTTGAACAAGGAGTTGTGTTGCATGTTCTGAAAGAAAGGGCCTGATCTTCCTAATGTTGTATAAAGCAAATCTGCAGGACCGGGCAGTTTTAGCAATGTGGTCTGAGAAATTCAGCTTATCATCAATCACAACTCCAAGGTTTCTAGCTGTTTTTGAAGGAGTTATGGTTGATGAGCCTAACTGGATGGTGAAATTTTGATAAAGTGATGGGTTTGTTGAAACCACAAGCAGTTCTGTCTTAGCCAGGTTGAGTTGAAGGTGATGGTCCGTCATCCAACAAGAAATGTCTGTTAGACATGCTGAGATGCGAGCAGCTATCGTCGGATCATCAGGATGGAATGAGAGGTAGAGTTGAGTGTCATCAGCATAGCAGTGATATGAAAAGCCATGTTTCTGAATGACAGAACCTAGTGATGCCATGTAGATAGAGAAGAGAAGTGGTCCAAGTACTGAGCCCTGAGGCACCCCAGTAGCTAGATGTTGCGACTTGGACACCTCACCTCTCCAAGATACCTTGAAGGACCTATCTGAGAGGTAAGACTCAAACCACTGGCGTGCGGTTCCTGAGATGCCATTTTCCAATAGGGTTGACAGGAGAATCTGGTGGTTCACCGTATCAAAAGCAGCAGACAGATCCAGCAAAATAAGTATAGAAGATTTGGAAGCCGCTCTTGCCAGTCTTAGGGCTTCAACAACTGAAAGCAAGGCAGTCTCGGTCGAATGTTCACTTCTGAAGCCAGATTGGTTGCTGTCCAGGAGGTTGTTCTGTGTGAGAAAGGCTGAGACTTGGTTGAACACAACTCGTTCAAGTGTTTTTACAATGAAAGGTAGACGGGAAACCGGTCTGTAGTTCTCTAAAAGAGATGGGTTAAGGGTGGGTTTCTTAAGAAGTGGGGTTATACGAGCCTGTTTAAATGTTGAGGGAAAAACACCAGTGTGAAGGGATGTGTTAACGATGTGAGTGAGTGCAGGTACAACGGCAGGAGAAATGGCCTGAAGGAGATGAGATGGAATAGGATCAAGCGGACAAGTAGTAGGATGATTAGAAAGGATGAGTTTAGAGACTTCTGCCTCAGGTTATTTTTCCTAAATTCAAATTCTCCATCCTTCTCTTCACTCTCTATTTCATGGGACCCTAAATATGTAATTTTTGTAAATTGTTGTTAAATTGTATGTAATTTTCAGAATTTCGATTAATTAGACATTTTTTTTTAATAACTTAAATTTAATTTAACCAAAAAAAAAATACAATTTGGAAAATAAAGGCCCCCTTTTTATTCTAATATCACGTCATGCTGCTCTTATTTTAGCTCCTGTAACGTAAGGGTTAATCCACAGCACACACATGAAAGCCTTTTAATGCAGCACCTGACACGACGAGAACACTAACACTTCAGCTAATGACTATAAGCATTCATTATGATAACGAGGCACTGAGATCACACTGAGAGATGGTCAGACTCACTGACGGTCATTAAACAGATAGTACAAAATAAAAACATAAGGGAACATTCATTCATATTTAATATGAAGTGAGTTTTGCGCAGAAAGCAGGTTGAGTAGAAAAATGGTTTTAAATTTCTCAGATGTTGATGAAAACAAAAGGAGATAAGCATCAGTGCTGACCGTCTCCACCTTTGTTTACGACTCAGTTGAGCTGCTTTGGACCAAGGTAACAGTCACTGGAAGCACAGACGAGGCCTGATCAAGCCCCAGAAGAGACGGTGGAAGCACGACTGTCCCTGACACGCACTAGTGCGCATGCTTAGACTCGACAGCGGAGGCACGACTACTGAGAAGATATGGGGAAGAGCAGCTCGATAGCGCAGCTGTAGGACCTGAACTCCTCCTGAAGGTCAGAGTCCTGGGGAGGGACTCCAGAGACTCTAGATGCTCAAAGGGAGGTTTCGGGGGAACAGACATGTGGTCTGGCATCGAGGGTCCCACTCCAGGATGATGCCAGAGGAGCACCCAGAGTGAGGGTGGTGTCAGATGAGCCAGAGGGAAGTCAAAGGAGTAAATCAGGTGGAACAGCACTTGCTCCTGATGCTGGTGCACAGACAGGTGCAAGGTGGAGTTATCAAAACACACCGCCTTTCTCTAAAGGACACCCATGGAGGTGTTGAGGATTTGCGATTGGTCCATGAAGTTTCCCGCTGTTCCAGAATCCACTCGGCCCTGCAGGACACCCCATTTATCACCGTGTGAGTGTGGCAGTCAGGACGGGACAGAGCTGTCAACGGTGTTGGACTGGACAGGTTTGGGCTTTTCCCAAGAAGTTGAGCAATAACGGCCAGGTTGAGTGCAGTATAGACAATGTGATTTTCATTCTTCAGTCTCACTGTGCAGGAGTCATGGGCTCTGGAGTGTGAGGAGTGAACCCTCAGGTGAAGATCCAGCTGCACAGTCATGTCTATGAGTGCTTCTAGATCTCCCACAGCCCCTCACACAGCTAATCTGTCTTAGACAGCCTCTGTGAGCCCATTCCATCCAGCTTCCGTCTGGGCCTCATCATTCACACTGGATGCCATCTACACTACGGCTGCCCGTAACATTACGTCTTATGAGGCAGTGTTCTGTGCTGCCGTCTCTCCGCTGCTCTCAAAACTGGGTGGGTAGACTAGCAGTATATTGTCATTTTCCACTTGCCTTGCTATTCACAACAACACAACCTTGTTTCTGCAAGGACGTTCACCATGTTTTCTGATGTGTTTACTTTTTACGTGGCGTGCGAACGTGAAAAAGCTACGCAAAATCCGATCTGAGCAGTCAGACTGAAAAGCATTTCCAGAAATTCGATTTGAAAAGGATTTCAAAACACATATGAATGTAGCTCAAAACGGATTTGCAAAAATTATATTTCATGTAGTTTGTTGCCATTCAGACTATGTAAACAGGGTCAGATTTCAATCAGATTTGACAGTCTGAACGAGGCTTTGGACACCTTACGGCGGAAGACAGGATGGTCAAATGCACCAGAGCACGAGCCACCCTGACCTTCCCACATAGTGGTCACCCGTGACTGAGAGGAGAGTGATGATCCTGGCCATATGTGAATGGTCCAGAGGGAAGAGAACAGCTGAAGCTTGAACATTAGGGTGCACTGGGATCAGCAGAGAAGCGCTGGGGGGTTAGAGGCGATGCATCAGGTGACTGAGAGGCGGGAGCTGATGAAGAGTCGGATGAGATTTGAGGAGATGGCAAATGCTGGGAAAAGGAATGCAAAGAGGCCAGGATTTCGGTGAGAGCACAGTCATGTGTCGCCATCCAAACCTTCTGCTGGGTGCTTGCTGCTTCATGCCAGTGGCATCATGCTGAGATACTGAGATCATTCTGTCATCAGTGGGGCTCCAACTCAAGCACAAGATGTTTAAAAATCTCACAAATTATTTTAATGAAGTCCAAAATCACTGCTAAACCCTTAAAACAAAATGTCTCAAAGTCGGTTGGTGTGTCTGTGACTGAGTAGATGTGCACGTTTGGGACCAAGTCTGGAGTCTCTATAATTAATGGTCTCTGACGCCCATAATCTTTTATGGCAGCAATAAGGAAAATAAGAAAATCAGTACAAACACATTAGGTTTTTCCAGCACCTGGTGCTTGGACCCCTAAAAATCATTACTGGCCGTTTGCCCTGCCTATTTAATATCTCAGTGAATTATCAAATAAATAAGCCAGGCTTACAGTCAGGACAAAATACAGTGACTGAAAGCAAACAGCACTCAAAAGCAAACTAAAGTAGTAGGATAAACTTCTATATGGATATGGGAGACTACATCAAATGCAATTTTTTAAGGAAAAAAAAGAGATAGATGGAAGATGACAATCAAAAGAGAGAAAGATGTCAAATTTACATGTCACGCCCTCAGTAGCTGTAATAAAAATAGAGCTTTTCTATTTTGACGATGTTAATAGCTTGGCTGTTCTGGGCTAGAGTCCTTCCCAGCACTGAACTCTTCCCTTTAGAGCGGCTGGTGTGATACGTGATGTGTATTCAACACTTCACATATTCAATAATACTTGTACAGTGAAGCTCAACTATGCAAAAATCACTGCAGCTTGACTATAACTACATGTAAAGATACTGACAGTTACTGACTAATAAAATACTACTTGGCTTTCTTAAAACCAAGACACAGTGAGGATTGAATAGCAGTGGAGGCATCCTTCACACACCGATGGAGGTGGGCATCTCGCCCCACTGGAGCACCACGTCTTTGGTGATGCGGCCGTAGGTGTTGACATACACGCCCTCGTCTTCATAACACACCAGCAGCTCAATGCCATCCGTGTTTGGCAGGATGATGATGGCATGCGACTGAATACTGGTCTGAATCTAAAGCAATGAAGAAAGAGGAAGATGAAGGGTCAGGAACACACCGCTGGACAAACTTAGATGCTTTTCACCATCAGTACATACGTGAGTTGGCAGATAAATGTCATAGACGGCTCCTGAGTCCACATCCACAGCATGAAAGCCAGAGCAGGACCCATAGATGACCTTTAACCTTTGGCCTTCTTCAACTGTGAGGTCAACCAGCAGCGGCTTGTGCACCAGATCACCGAACGACTACCACACAAAGAGGAAAACGTCTCAGGTTTGTCATTCTTTCATTGTGAGAATCTTAAAGATCACAAAAAATATCAGCATATGTCAGTTATAAGGCCCATCCACACCAACAACGATAACTACATTAGCATCCAGACCAGCGAATGATAATGTTCTGTTTATTAGTTCTGTCATCTGCCACTTTAAACGCTCAAGCTCTTGAAAGTCAGCTGGATTCTGATTGGCTGTCAATGTTGTTATCATTTATCGCTCTGAAAGCGATTCCACCGATATTGTCCCTCTGTGTTGTTATTGTTAAAGTTGTCATCTGGAGGCTAAACACTTCATAGTTATCGTTCTTAGTGTTAACAAGCGGCCTTTGTTCTGTCATTTGCAATCATTGCTAATGTTCATAGCCACTGAATGCATGTAAAGCTTCAGTGCTCGAGTGAGGAATAGGAGGTGTGGTGAGAGAGAACAACACGTCTGAAACACAAGTGGTTTGAGGGGTTAGGATGGATGGTGTTTGTGTCCGAGAGCATCAAACTAACTCCAGTCACACCTCTCCCTTACTCTAGAAACCAGCTGCTGGTCGTTGATGGAAAACCTGTCCTTCTGTCATCACGTAAACGATCACTGAAACCAAGAGTGCTTGTCTTTGGAAAATGTCACTCACAGAATTAAATCTCACGGACAATTACGTGACACTGCCGATGCAGATGATTTCATAGCTGAAAGATGAAGCCCCCCCAAAATCCCTAGATGAACCATTTTTATCAAATTAAAAATAAAGCATGCTAACATTCACTAGCAACTGTGTGTAGAAGCTGCACAATTATGCTCTCACACGAAATTTCCACCAGAACAATGTTTGCATACACATATAAACGTGTTCTTACACTTCTTCTAATGCATAGAACAAATAGCTGAAATTGCTTAAAAACATATTGCATTCTGAGTGGGTCTATCTATATCTATATCTATATCTATCTATCTATATTATAAAAAAGTGGGTCATGGCTTGATGACCATGGGAAAATGTGTGTCCCATGGCCAAACCAGTTGAGAAGCACTGGACTAGACTGACTCCTGCACAGCTCAAAACATCACGCTTGACTCACACTCACGGTCATTCTAGTGTATTCACCTTGAAAGCCATGAATTTATGGTACGGTTTGGGAGCCCACGCGTACACCTCTACTGAATTCTTCAGGGCCAGAACCAAGAACTTGATCCTCTCGTACTTCACTACAGAGAAACAAACCACACACGTCAGTGCAAGTACTGTGCGACAAATGCAGACGATCAGATCAATGCCTGATTAAGGAGCAGAAATCACAAAGCAGCACAGAATCATTCAGATATGAACACATACCAACATTGTAGTGCACACAGCCCTCTAGATCTCCTACGGTGGTCCAGCCCTGCTTCTTCTCCACCTCAGGGTCATTATGGAGGATCTTGTTCCTCAGCCAGGACAGATAGTACACCCGCAATTTATTCTTCTTCCCTACAAAAAAAAAAATTGTTCAGTTCTCTTGCTCTTTTGGTCCAAACTTACAGAACATCCAGATCAATGCTGTGTGCTGGGCTAAATGTGCTCGCTGTATATGTAGGTATGTTGTATCAGCTCATTTACTCTGAAGGGCTTTTGAAATGTGTAAAGAAGTCAAACAGCGGCACACGGAGATCCACTGCAAGGAGACGGCGGTTCCCACGCCAGTCTCATGTTTCAGTATTTGGGAGAACGCAGTTTTAGAGTTCATTTTAAACGGTCCTGTGCTGTTATAAATGAGTTAGACAGATGAATGACAGCTTATCAGCTCTATTTCATTTACATTACATTAAGCAGACGCTTTTATCCAAAGCAACTTACAAGTGAGAACAATAGAAGCAATCAGAACAACAAAAGGACAATAATATGTGCTGTGAGAAGTCTCAGTTAGCTTAACACAGTACACATAGCAAGTTTTTTTTATTTATAATGAATAAAAAGAAAACAAGCAGATAACAGAAATAGAAAAAGACTAGGGACTAGTGTCAGAGGGTCTTTCTTTTTTTTTTAAAGAAGACAAGTAGTAAGAATAGAATTAGAATAGAGAGTGCTAGAGTTAGAGGGTCAAATAAAGATGGAAGAGATGTGTTTTTAGCTGATTCTTGAAGATGGCTAAGGACTCAGCTGCTGGGATTGAGTTGGGCAGGTCATTCCACCAGGAGGGAACAGTTAATGTAAAAGTCTGTGAAAGTGATTTTGTGCTTCTTTGGGATGAACAATAAAGCGCCATTCACTTGCAGAACGCAAGCTTCTAGAGGCACATAAATCTGAAGTAATGAATTTAGGTAAAGGGGTGCAGAGCTTTTCGGCTCGTTAAAGACTACTCTTGCTGACACGTTCTGGATTAGTTGTAGAGGTTTGATAGAAGTGGTGTGACGTGCGTTCTTTTTGGCTCATTAAAGATTAATCTTGCAGCGGCATTTTGGATTAATTGTAGAGGTTTGATAGAAGTGGCTGGAAGACCTGCCAAGAGAGCATTGCTATAGTCCAGCCTGGATAGAACAAGAGCTTGAACAAGGAGTTGTGTTGCATTGTTCTGAAAGAAAGGGCCTGATCTTTCTAATGTTGTATAAAGCAAATCTGCAGGACCGGGCAGTTTTAGCAATGTGGTCTGAGAAATTCAGCTTATCATCAATCACAACTCCAAGGTTTCGAGCTGTTTTTGAAGGAGTTATGGATGATTAGCCTAACTGGATGGTGAAATTTTGATAAAGTGATGGGTTTGTTGAAACCACAAGCAGTTCTGTCTTAGCCAGGTTGAGTTGAAGGTGATGGGTCTGTCATCCATCAAGAAATGTCTGTTAGACAAGCTGAGATTTGAGCAGCTTTTGTCGGATCATCAGGATGGAATGAGAGGTAGAGTTGAGTGTCATCAGCATAGCAGTGATATGAAAAGCCATGTTTCTGAATGACAGAACCTAGGGATGCCATGTAGACAGAGAAGAGAAGTGGTCCAAGTACTGAGCCCTGAGGCACCCCAGTAGCTAGATGTTGTGACTTGGACACCTCACCTCTCCAAGTTACCTTGAAGGACCTATCTGAGAGGTAAGACTCCAACCAATGGAGTGCGGTTCCTAAGATGCCTTTTGCCAATAGGGTTGACAGGAGGATCTGTATATAACAAAATATTTTCCCCAGTTTACCACCTTGTGAGGCTGATTTGGATCTTAAGAGTGTAATGAAAGTTTCTTAAATCCCACAGCTGTTTCAAAAGCGTCTGTGTGTGTAATGGAATATTTCACCACGTCTAAACATGATAAACTACAGCATGTGTTAGCGCAATATTCAAACAGCATTTGCACAATTGCTCAGTTTTAAACTGATCACAGTTTCCACATCACACGTCATGTCTGAGACTCGACCACAGAGACAGAAACAGAGGAAAATACAGGAACTACATTGTGCTTGTATTCGAGAGAACCAAATAACACGAGAGGATGTTACGCAACAGCGAAGTGACACTGAAATATGCCTGCTGTCACACGAACACACAGAAACAACCTCCCTGCCTTCTGTGCTGTTCACTATCCAGAGATCACGCGTGTTAAAGTGAGGCTGCGTTACCTGATATCGTCACGAGCACATTGAGTCCCTCCAGAACATCCATCTGCTGGAAGCGTCTGCGGCTTATGAGCGGGTAGACTTTCCCCTGACCGCTGCGATCCAGCAGCATGAGGCCGCTCTCCGTCCCAACCAACAGATTCACACCTGAAGAGAAGACAGAAAGACAGGGAAACACGTCTTCAGACAGTCCTCTGACGTCCCAATCACACTGACATGTACAAAATCACTGAAACCTAAGTCACACTGCCTATGTTTGATGGCCAGCGGTGATTCAGTGACCACAAAGCACACACAAGCATCCAGAAACCACCTCAAGATGACTCGCTGATCTCATTACTGATGCAGTAATATGGGTCTTCAATCATGCTTTTCTGGCATCATCAACACACTCCAGTAAACTGGAACTTGAGTGTTAATTCACACGACACTGTTCAAAGCCTACTTTTCTTCTGCAATGTCACGCATTTCTGAAACCCAAAAAATTTTCATGCAGTTTTTTTTTTATACACAAGGACTTGACTGGATGGTGAGAAGTTTCTGTCTGTGCTGTGCAAGCTTCTGTCACCATGACCAATTCCTCATATGTGTAAACATACCTGGAAATAAAACTCTGATTGTATGAAGGATGGTTTGAAGGCAGAGAGCCGAAATAGAAAGTTGTTTCAGAGTCTTGTTGTGATATACACAGCACACAGGCCTGATTTTTCTGTGATTTGAGAAGAAGCAGTCTGTAGTGTCGTTGTGTGTTTCTGTAGTACTGGATTCATAGCTGCTGTAATTGAAGACTGAACCGCACTTCTTTCACTGCTAAGAGCAAATCCTGCTGGAGTTTCACTTCACTACTTCAGGTTTGAGAGTCAGTGTCAGCTCTTAGGTAACTAGTGAACAACTCATCAAAATAATGCTTTGCACATGTAACAAATAAATGCTAAAACGTGCACTGACATATCAATATCACAGAGCCTTGGTTCCTCTGATTTTGGTGATTGTTTGTTCCTGCCCTTACGGTCAGACTCTGGTGGTCGATTCTGTCTTTTGGGTCAGGAATCATGACATGCTCTTTGTGGGCTCTGGTTTTTAACATCACTCACCCCAGAGAGCAGCGCACAGGATCTCTGAATTGAACCTCTTCTTGTACTTGCGGATCTCTGGCGTGTCGTTCTGTGGCCGTGTGTTGACAGGATTGACGTTGACCACCGATCCCTTACGAGACGCGTCCTGCCGCAGAGCCTCCTGCAGTCGAGCGTCATTACTGTAACCTGAGGAACCAAGTCAAATCAGGCCACATTTATTTATACAGAGATTTTCACAATACACATCGTTTCAAGCAGCTTTACAATAAAAAAAAATCATGAAGTTTACGTTTATAATACCTTATAATCACATTTAGCAGATTAGAGCTGGACAATAACATAGTGAAATTTTGTGATACTAGTTTTTACGGTATTGTTGATCAAATAAATGCAGCTGAGCAGAAGAGGCTTCTTTCAAAACCATTAAAAAAATCTTACTGATCCCCTTTTGAATGGTGGTGTATTACATTAACCCCTATATAATTTTAAAAACATGTAATTGAATGACATTTGATTTGACTGGACTTAAAATATCATTAGTTTGCCAAGGAGCAAAAAAATTCATATAAATTATTATATTTGTTTAAAATCATTCATAAAGCATTCATGTTAATTTTTCCACACAAGAACAAGAGAAAAGAGTATCGTGCTTTATCGTGTCTGAACGCTAGCTATTGTTTTGATGAGAAGTTCAGCAGCTGCGCGACAGAAGGCTGAGCGAACATCAGATCTGACAAAAAGGTCAAATGATAGACATGATAATCCGGTCCTGATTATTATTAAAACATCAAAATCTCTGTCATGTTATTTTGGGTTCAATCGACAGCATTTGTGTCATAATGTTGATTACCACAAAAAATAATTTCAACTTGTTTGTCGTGTTCTTCAAAAGCAGCAGAACTAGAGGTTAGGTTAGGGTGAGGCTCTTATGATGGCCGTGTTTCCAGTGGACCATGATGCTCCAGCAATGAGACTGTCCTCTGCTGGCCACACAGGGAACTGCAGTCATCACACTTACCAGCATTATTGAGCGCGCTGCCGGTGGATGGAGAGACCTGGAGGAGACGCGGGTCAATGAAGGGTGTGAAAGATGAGGAAGACTTGTGCTTCGGCACGGTGGGAGTCTGTGAGAACATTATGAGCAAAGAATGAGAAAATACCTAAACAAACAGTTACACCTCAAAGTTAAAGAGCAGAATAACACTCAAAATGTAAGCATTCTCTAGTTTATTAATTGTAATAATGCTTGTAAAAAGCTTAAGACTAACAGTCTAACAGCTACAACTAAACACACAGATGACAAAACATGCTGAATGACTTGATGGTGGTTGGTGGGAAAAAAAGATGAATTGAATGATGGAAACAACGATCATTACAATTCTAAGAAAGAAAGAACAAAAGTGGAGGAAATGGATGCAAGCAAGCTAAAGGAGAAACCCTGAGAAACTGTCTTTTCTTGGTTTCTGGGGCTCAGTTAAATGAGATTTGAATTCTCTGCTGTAATCAGAGACAACGCTGCAAAGAAAGAGTTTCTTCTCATGAGTCATGTAGAGAAACTCAAGAGCATACTCCTCCCTCATATACCAAGTTGTTTTAACTTTGGTTTTCAAACCAGAAAAGAACAAAAAAATCATTAAGCTAATGAGTGTTATCACTGTTTTTCAATCTCGACCCTGTACAGATGGGGTCACATCACAAAAAAAGGTGTTAATAAATAATAATAATAATAATAATAAAATACTAAAATAAATAAATAATAATAAAATAATGATAATAAAATTGGAAAAATCTACCCAATATAAATGATATATAAATGATCTGCAAGAAAGGGAGAGAGAAGAAAGGGGGACAGAAATAAAAGAAATGTAGGTATTTTTTATGTAATTATCACTTTTTAGATACATACATTTTACCTCTATGTTTCTTTACTGTTACAAACTGGACCTCAACTTCCGAAAATAAAAACATACTGGATCTGCATTAAGCATAAGTGGCATCTTTCTAAACGGTGAATTAAGTTTCCAGCTTTGCCTTTGTAACAACGTTGTAACCTGTAGCTAACTATTCAAACAGCTAATGTCACCTCAAATATCACCTAAACCCTGTCCGAAACATGCAACTCTCCAATCTAAAATTTTCAAATTAATCGTCATAAATGGTTGAAATCTTGTACTATGAATCCATGTAATGATAATGTGTACTGTGTACTTGTCTTCAAAACATGTATTTTCAACCATCAACTGGCTGCGTATCACACTGATCCCTGCCCACGTCAATATGATCGTCTTTCTAAACAAGTGATTAGAACAGCCCAGTAGCACACTTTGATAAAAAAACAACAACAACCTTGTATTATGCCATTGTTGAGGGGCTCATGACATGAGAAATTAGATTGTCTGATCTTTTCATAGATAGGTCATGGAACCATAATTACTGTAACTCAGACTAAAATTCCTTCTCACTAGAGTTTAATGTAACTGGCCTGTTTACTCCACATTCTGGGCTCACACTGTGGTAGATCTTTGCATCTGACTGCCGCCATTGTAACACTTTACCTCATCACGACGCCTCAACGCCCCTTTACCTAATCACGACACCTCAACGCCCCTTTACCTAATCACGACGCCTCAACGCCCCTTTACCGCATCACGACGCCTCAACACCCCCTTTACCTCATCACGACGCCTCAATGCTTGCTTTACCTCATCCTCAACGCTTGCTTTACCTCATCACGACGCCTCAATGCCCCTTTACCTCATCACGACACCTCAACGCCCCCTTTACTTCATCGCGATGCCTCAACGCCCCTTTACCTCATCACGATGCCTCAACACGCCCCTTTACCTCATCACGACGCCTTAACGCCGGCTTTACCTAATCACGATGCCTCAAACGCCCCTTTACCTCATCACGACGCCTCAATGCCCCTTTACCTCATCATGACGCCTCAACGCCCCTTTTACCTTATCACGACGCTTCAACGCCCCTTTACCTCATCACGGCTTTACCTCATCACGATGCCTCAATGCTTGCTTTACCTCATCATGACGCCTCAACGCCCCTTTACCTCATCACGACGCCTTAACGCCGGCTTTACCTAATCACGATGCCTCAATGCCCCCTTTACCTCATCACGACGCCTCAATGCTTGCTTTATCTCATCATGACGCCTCAACGCCCCTTTACCTCATCACAATGCCTCAACGCCCCCTTTACCTCATCACGATGCCTCAACGTACCCTTTACCTCATCACGACGCCTCAACGCCCGCTTTACCTCATCACGATGCCTCAACGCTTGCTTTACCTCATCACGACGCCTCAACGCCCGCTTTACCTCATCACGATGCCTCAACGCTTGCTTTACCTCATCACGACGCCTCAACGCCCGCTTTACCTCATCACGATGCCTCAACGCTTGCTTTACCTCATCACGACGCCTCAACGCCCGCTTTACCTCATCACGATGCCTCAACGCTTGCTTTACCTCATCACGACGCCTCAACGCCCGCTTTACCTCATCACGATGCCTCAACGCTTGCTTTACCTCATCACGACGCCTCAACGCCCGCTTTACCTCATCACGATGCCTCAACGCTTGCTTTACCTCATCACGACGCCTCAACGCCCGCTTTACCTCATCACGATGCCTCAACGCTTGCTTTACCTCATCACGACGCCTCAACGCCCGCTTTACCTCATCACGATGCCTCAACGCTTGCTTTACCTCATCACGACGCCTCAACGCCCGCTTTACCTCATCACGATGCCTCAACGCTTGCTTTACCTCATCACGACGCCTCAACGCCCGCTTTACCTCATCACGATGCCTCAACGCTTGCTTTACCTCATCACGACGCCTCAACGCCCGCTTTACCTCATCACGATGCCTCAACGCTTGCTTTACCTCATCACGACGCCTCAACGCCCGCTTTACCTCATCACGATGCCTCAACGCTTGCTTTACCTCATCACGACGCCTCAACGCCCGCTTTACCTCATCACGATGCCTCAACGCTTGCTTTACCTCATCACGACGCCTCAACGCCCGCTTTACCTCATCACGATGCCTCAACGCTTGCTTTACCTCATCACGACGCCTCAACGCCCGCTTTACCTCATCACGATGCCTCAACGCTTGCTTTACCTCATCACGACGCCTCAACGCCCGCTTTACCTCATCACGATGCCTCAACGCTTGCTTTACCTCATCACGACGCCTCAACGCCCGCTTTACCTCATCACGATGCCTCAACGCTTGCTTTACCTCATCACGACGCCTCAACGCCCGCTTTACCTCATCACGATGCCTCAACGCTTGCTTTACCTCATCACGACGCCTCAACGCCCGCTTTACCTCATCACGATGCCTCAACGCTTGCTTTACCTCATCACGACGCCTCAACGCCCGCTTTACCTCATCACGATGCCTCAACGCTTGCTTTACCTCATCACGACGCCTCAACGCCCGCTTTACCTCATCACGATGCCTCAACGCTTGCTTTACCTCATCACGACGCCTCAACGCCCGCTTTACCTCATCACGATGCCTCAACGCTTGCTTTACCTCATCACGACGCCTCAACGCCCGCTTTACCTCATCACGATGCCTCAACGCTTGCTTTACCTCATCACGACGCCTCAACGCCCGCTTTACCTCATCACGATGCCTCAACGCTTGCTTTACCTCATCACGACGCCTCAACGCCCGCTTTACCTCATCACGATGCCTCAACGCTTGCTTTACCTCATCACGACGCCTCAACGCCCGCTTTACCTCATCACGATGCCTCAACGCTTGCTTTACCTCATCACGACGCCTCAACGCCCGCTTTACCTCATCACGATGCCTCAACGCTTGCTTTACCTCATCACGACGCCTCAACGCCCGCTTTACCTCATCACGATGCCTCAACGCTTGCTTTACCTCATCACGACGCCTCAACGCCCGCTTTACCTCATCACGATGCCTCAACGCTTGCTTTACCTCATCACGACGCCTCAACGCCCGCTTTACCTCATCACGATGCCTCAACGCTTGCTTTACCTCATCACGACGCCTCAACGCCCGCTTTACCTCATCACGATGCCTCAACGCTTGCTTTACCTCATCACGACGCCTCAACGCCCGCTTTACCTCATCACGATGCCTCAACGCTTGCTTTACCTCATCACGACGCCTCAACGCCCGCTTTACCTCATCACGATGCCTCAACGCTTGCTTTACCTCATCACGACGCCTCAACGCCCGCTTTACCTCATCACGATGCCTCAACGCTTGCTTTACCTCATCACGACGCCTCAACGCCCGCTTTACCTCATCACGATGCCTCAACGCTTGCTTTACCTCATCACGACGCCTCAACGCCCGCTTTACCTCATCACGATGCCTCAACGCTTGCTTTACCTCATCACGACGCCTCAACGCCCGCTTTACCTCATCACGATGCCTCAACGCTTGCTTTACCTCATCACGACGCCTCAACGCCCGCTTTACCTCATCACGATGCCTCAACGCTTGCTTTACCTCATCACGACGCCTCAACGCCCGCTTTACCTCATCACGATGCCTCAACGCTTGCTTTACCTCATCACGACGCCTCAACGCCCGCTTTACCTCATCACGATGCCTCAACGCTTGCTTTACCTCATCACGACGCCTCAACGCCCGCTTTACCTCATCACGATGCCTCAACGCTTGCTTTACCTCATCACGACGCCTCAACGCCCGCTTTACCTCATCACGATGCCTCAACGCTTGCTTTACCTCATCACGACGCCTCAACGCCCCTTTACCTCATCACGACGCCTCAAGGCTTGCTTTAACTCATCACGATGCCTCAATGCTTGCTTTACCTCATCACAACGCCTCAATGCGTGCTTTACCTCATCACGACGCTTTACCTCATCACGACGCCTCAATGCTTGCTTTACCTCATCATGACGCCTCAACCCCCTTTACCTTATCACGACGCCTCAACACATCACGATGCCTCAATGCTTGCTTTAACTCATCCCGACGCCTCAACGCCCCTTTACCTCATCACGACGCCTCAATGCCCGCTTTCCCTCATCACGATGCCTCAACGCTTGCTTTACCTCATCACGATGCCTCAATGCTTGCTTTACCTCATCACGACGCCTCAACGCCCCTTTACCTCATCACGACGCCTCAATGCTTGCTTTACCTCATCACGACGCCTCAACGCCCCTTTACCTCATCACGACGCCTCAATGCTTGCTTTACCTCATCACGACGCCTCAACGCCCCTTTACCTCATCACGACGCCTCAATGCTTGCTTTACCTCATCACGACGCCTCAACGCCCCTTTACCTCATCACGACGCCTCAATGCTTGCTTTACCTCATCACGACGCCTCAACGCCCCTTTACCTCATCACGACGCCTCAATGCTTGCTTTACCTCATCACGACGCCTCAACGCCCCTTTACCTCATCACGACGCCTCAATGCTTGCTTTACCTCATCACGACGCCTCAACGCCCCTTTACCTCATCACGACGCCTCAATGCTTGCTTTACCTCATCACGACGCCTCAACGCCCCTTTACCTCATCACGACGCCTCAATGCTTGCTTTACCTCATCACGACGCCTCAACGCCCCTTTACCTCATCACGACGCCTCAATGCTTGCTTTACCTCATCACGACGCCTCAACGCCCCTTTACCTCATCACGACGCCTCAATGCTTGCTTTACCTCATCACGACGCCTCAACGCCCCTTTACCTCATCACGACGCCTCAATGCTTGCTTTACCTCATCACGACGCCTCAACGCCCCTTTACCTCATCACGACGCCTCAATGCTTGCTTTACCTCATCACGACGCCTCAACGCCCCTTTACCTCATCACGACGCCTCAATGCTTGCTTTACCTCATCACGACGCCTCAACGCCCCTTTACCTCATCACGACGCCTCAATGCTTGCTTTACCTCATCACGACGCCTCAACGCCCCCTTTACCTCATCAAGACGCCTCAATGCTTGCTTTACCTCATCATGACGCCTCAACGTCCCCTTTACCCTTTAAAAACTACTTACATGAGTGAACCTCAAGAAACTTGAATAATACAAAAAGTCAGGTCATAACTACTTGAAACTGGCAAATGCTACTGCTTCTGTGTTAATTGGCCATACAAGCTACCAACTTAACATTCATTTTTTATTTTATAATGTTTATAATTTTTTTGTTGTTTTTGTCTTGGCTGCTTTTAAACTATTATTTATAATTATAATTTTTTTTATTGAGATGTTCAAATAAAAACTACTGCAAGACATATGCATCAGTCACATGAACCTCATTTCAGCCAGTAAAACTTGTTGGGGAGAAAAAAATGCCTTTTGCACATCTGCTTGAGCATGTGTTATCAAATTTGACTGGCTCATCAGTTAAGTGTTATTCACCAGTTAATGATGCTGGTTAATCAGTTAGAAGAAGTTAGAAGTTTGCCAAAAGAATTACTAGCATAAAAAGGTAGAACCATTAACAGACAGCTAAAACCTCCCACCATCAGAACACCAGAGAAGCACTACACTGCATTTCTACTGCACTGGAGCCAGTGGCTGAGGCCGTCACTGCGGCTCACGGCAGACGTACCTCTGCAAGGCACGGGACTCTGTCCGAGGGACTGAGGGGGGACAGGGCAGGGCTGCTGGGAGAGGAGGAAGAGGGGGGAGAGCGCTGACTCTGCTGGAGCAGGTCGGGCAGCAGGGGATTTCGACCCCTAATGCAGTTCCTCTGCCCAATCTCTACAGGACTGGGACTAGGAGAGTCTTTCCAGCCTGAACCCAACACTGTCACAGGCCCTGATCTCTGGAACTGAGAAAGGTAAATGTCTGGGTCCATGCATGTGCAATGCTTTAAGTCAACGCTGTTTTCCTTTGCTGGGGTAAACTTGCAATTACCAATATATATTTTTTTTTTTCTTTTGCAATAAACAATAACATTCTAATATGATCTTAACAGAAAGAATCATTCAGAAAACAAGGACTATGAAGAAATTCTGTAAGAAAAGAACAGTAACAATGGCCAAACAAAATGAAAAGAATAACATAAATACAAATAAAAAATGTCCAACATTTGTGTGTTTCCATACTGTGTGTGATCACTATGGCACTACATTATAGTTCTGCTGATAAATGAGATGGGATGAGATGATAAACAGCAAAATTGGCCAAAGCTGCCCAATGCTTTTGAGTCGTGAGCAGCAGGAGGAATTCATGCCGGATCCATCCATACCACGATCAGTAATCACAGCATCATTTACGGTCCCATTTTATATGAGGTGTACAAAATTCCTTTGGTAAGTGCATTCGGTGGAATGTACGGCTGTAGTTCTGAGGCTGGGCTATGGGTGGATTTGGGCTGTGCCAGTGTGCACATTCAGTGTATGTGTATGGCAGGTACAGACACCTATTCTAAAGTGCACAAATGCAGTGGTCATGAAGCCGTGTTCAGCAGGAGGCCGGTGAGTGTGTGTGAGTGTGTGTGTGTGTGTGGCACCTGTCGCATGACCAGCGTGCTGTCTTTGCACGGCGTAGAGGAGGCGTCGTCGTCTTGGACAACCATCGTCTTCGCTGCTACCATCTCACCATTACTGAGTCTGGACGAGCTGTCAATCAGAGAATGATCTGGTGTCTAGATGCTCTCATTACACACACTTTCAAAACCCACTCTGAAAACTCATGTGGTTTATGAAGGTTTACTGCACTCACGCATGATGCACGTGTCTTTGCGATCTCTTTCTACCTGTACTTTTCTTTACCCGTCATCTTGAATGTGTCCAGTGTAGCATCTGAAAATATTGGGCTAATAACACAAATGCTGAGCTCTCAGATGTCATTCTTCATTCTCTTCACTCAATGAGTGACACGAGCAGCAACGGTACTGACGTGCCACGTGAGAAAGCGAAGATTCTCAAGTCAATAATTCGCCCATAAAGTTCAGAAGTCTGGTTATACAGCACACAGACTACTGCATTGATGCTTCTGACAGCTGTGGTCACTATGAGCTTTGTAAAGGATCTTTCTTCTTGTGTTTCACAGAAAATCTAACAGCATATGGACTGGGAACAACATCACTGTTCTTTAAATTTTAGTTCTCAAGAATGACACACATCTCCAGCACATCAGTGAACCGATGCCTACCCTCCGCGGGAGTCCTCCGGGCCGGACGTCGACTCCTCTCCCACGTCCTGATCCACCTCCTCGTCGTCTTCATCGTCAGTGGTCCCGGAGTCATCGCTGGAGGAGGAGTAGTCGGTGGCTTTGTGCTGCGGACGCACGTCCTCCACGGCACGCAGCTCTTTAGCGAGGGCCGTCAAATCCTGCCAAACACAGCAGTCAGGGCACATCAGGACCAACAGGACTCTGCATCACACACAGCTGCAGTGCTGCTGGTTACCTGCGGGTCGGGGGGCCGGTGGCTGGGTTCGGCCGCGCTGCTGCTGCTGTTGGAGAAGGGCTCTGAGCGCGGCGGCACGGCGGGGGGCTGCTTCTGCATGACGGCGGCCTGAGGAGAGCCCTGCACGCTCCTCCGGTGACGCTCATCCACCTGCACACACAAGCACCACATCAGCAGCTCTCACACCACCACAGCGCACACGCTCAACACAGACAACAACATGATCTGAAAGATGATGCATGATGTACTCGCTTCATGTTTCACATCTGTTCATCTCCAGCAGAGAAACCCTACATGGTGCAGCTTTAAACATCTGGAAACAAAACGGTTTCAGATAAGGTTATGCTGTAGAGAGACACCAGGGGATGTTCATTTGGCAAATGTGATGCACTGAATGTATTAAAGCACAAACAAGCCAAAGAGAGACAGTCGTAATTAGAATGCAGCTATTTTAGCAGCAGCTACAGGATGTTTTTGCTCAGTGTTTTTAATAAAGAGCGCCAGTCTTTCAGATATGTTCGATAAGTCAAGATATGTTCTTTTTGCATTTCTGACAATGGAGCACGGTTTCAGCTAAAAAAATCCTCTTTACTGTTCCACTGAAGAAAAACAGTCAGCTGCATCTCAGAGTAAACCAACAGCACACTTTCATTGTTGGCCGAACTATCCCTTTAATAAAAGCTGTTTTACTGTTCAGAAAATCAGTCACATTTTACAGTCATGTTCACAGAAGTGCATAATAAGTTCTCTATTAAATAATGTTAGAAAATTGCCAGTAAATGTGTGTTTCTTCAATATTTTCATGTAATGTGCTTCTCAGCAGTATTGTTGTTGTTGACAGCTGCAGATATTCATGACATCCATCATCTCAAACGTAGAATACTGCTTTAAACTACGCATAAAATAAATCATATTAGCTTTGATTTGATATATTAATCTAGTTCTACAGTGACGGGCAGACACGAGCAGCACATGATCGCTAATAACCAGAGCATGTGCTGTTAAACAGATGGTTTCTCTCATGCCTCGCCCCGTTCATACTTCACACCCGAGCAGAGCATGTGAGCGGAGCGGAGTGGTAATATTTCCTTAAGAGCGCAGAGCGCCTTTCTCAAGATTCCGCTCCGCTCGCTCAATACGCTCCGCGCCGCTCGCTCAACCCAGAATGCCCTTTGGTGATTTGCTTGCTCCAGATCGAGAATCTGTAGAGATCGAGAATAGTAGAGCAGTTATGGAGTTCAGGTAAGTTGCAAGCCTTATACATAAATGTACAGTAAAAATCAAAGTTAAGAATGAGCAGGGAGAAGAAACTGAGAGGGAGTGCGGGGAGATTCATATTGGAATCTGAAGCGGCACATTGCCAGAAAGCACGAGGATGTGCTACGCAAACATGGTGCAGCAAAAGGTGAGCTAGTTACATACCATAATAAATGAATAAACAGGTAGGCTAAGGTTATATTCGGTTGTACGGAGCCCCGATCATGACATGCAGACAAAATCACGGCCACGAATTTAGAATAGGCTAGTTCTCTTTTATGCTAGGACTACATTATGGCCACGAATTAAGAATTATTTTTTTCGTTTAGTCTAAATTATGGCCACGAATTAAGTATTCATTCTCTTGTTTAGGCTTAGCTGCCACGAATTCATTCGTTCGTTAATTCGGTCATTCCCTAGTTTTAGTAGGCCTAAATCGTGGAACGAATTATTATATTTCGTAATTACTTATTAAAATCATTATGGCTTAAAATTAATAAATAATAATAAATTAATTAAAAAAATAATAAAACCTGCTGACGTCGTAGAAACGAATTGTTAATTCGAATTATATTCGGAGCTCCGTAGTTATTAAATAATCTCAGTTAAACTGTAGACCTAAGCTAACACACAGCTGTATATAGGCCTAAATACAGAACTACAGAGTACAGAAGATATTAGCCTACACCACTTAGGCCTATTAAAAAAAAACTGACCCGAACCAATAGGTAGACCTACAGAATGTAGGCTAGATGTAGGCAGCAGTAATTTATAATCTAATATAATGCACGCAAATTTGTTCTTTACAGAAAAAACTGCAACCGGCCAAAGGGAGATAAAGAATTTTTTCCCTCTCCAGCGTCCCCAGTTCTCCGTGTCAAATGCACGGAAGAAAGAATTAGATGACGCATTTTTTAAGATGGTTTACTTGGATTATGAACCTCTGACAAAAGGTGAACGAGAGGGTATGCGTCATTTTGTCACCGAGCAGAGCATGTGAGCGGAGCGGAGTGGTAATATTTCCTTAAGAGCGCAGAGCGCCTTTCTCAAGATTCCGCTCCGCTCGCTCAATACGCTCCGCGCCGCTCGCTCAACCCAGAATGCCCTTTGGTGATTTGCTTGCTCCAGATCGAGAATCTGTAGAGATCGAGAATAGTAGAGCAGTTATGGAGTTCAGGTTAGGTTTGCTAAGGTTAGATTCATATATTTAATAAATTTTAATTAATACATTACAATTAATCAAATTAAGATGTAAGAATTTCGCTCTGAAACATGATAATTGCTGTTTATCAGCATGCTTAATTTTAGACAATTATCCAAGAATTTCGGTACAAACAGTAAACAATTAGGCCTACTAGAGAAATTTTATGTCAGAGCTGGATCTGAGCGGGAATTGGTTTACGGCGAGCGTGAGCGGAATATTAACGGAGCGCTTGCTTGGGCGGTTAGAGCGACTGAGTGGAGCGCACATCCATAGAGCGGAAAACGTAGCGGAGCGTCACACCGCTCCGCTTCGCTCACATGCTGTTTACAATGTTTTAATATTACACTATGAATATTATATTCCATTATATTTATTACATTAGTTATTATTATATTGGTTTATATTACATAATGTAGCAATTCAGAATTTGTAACAGTAAATAGATACTCCTCTAAACACACTTACAGATTACTATTCTACTTCAACAGGACTAACTAGATGAAGACACGCGTGAGCTCACTGACCTCGACATGCGCGGACTGCAGCAGCAGGTCTCGGAGTGGGTTATAATGCTCTGTGGGGAACACGTGGTCCTCCGTGTAAACGATGTTGAGTCGTAACGAGCCCAGCTCATCGGCCTTCACCGATTTATTGCCATTATCTCTTGGCTGCAGGAAGTACCTGAAAGAGACGGCAATGTAAGAATTTCGCTCTGAAACATGATAATTGCTATTTATCAGCATGCTTAATTTTAGACAATTATCCAAGAATTTCGGTACAAACAGTAAACAAGGCCTACTAGAGAAATGTTATGTCTGAGCGGGAATTGGTTTACGGCGAGCCTGAGCGGAATACACACCGCGGTCACACCGCTCCGCTTCGCTCACATGCTCTGCACCCGAGTCACTTCTCCTGCATCAAGTGTTGAAATGATCCTCAGCAACAGTCTGACTGGTATGAAATTCAATATAATGATGCGGTGTCTTTATGAAGCAGCTCTGTCTGTGTGTGTGAGCTGAGGTGAAGCACGCGTCTCTCACCAGTAGCATGGCCTGTTCGTGTAGCAGCTGCTGCTGCAGGATCTCCAGGTGCCTCTGCTCCTCCTCCAGCTGCCGGCGGATGTACTCCTGTCACACACACACACACACACACACACAGGTGAACACGCATCAGACACACACCAGCACTCAGGCTGATGGACAGTGACTGCACAAATGTGTCCTGTGATCATTCAAGTATCTATCGTTTGCATGTTTCCATTCAATAGTGACATCTATCACACATAATGCGTATGACAAACGCCCACTGCTGTGATTGGCTAACAGTTGTGTGTGTGTTTGACAGCCTACAGCCTTCACAGATGGACGCATAAATACTCAGTACATATCAAATGATCTGTAATAACAGACAAAGCAATAGTGAGCACGTAATAAAAACAGTTCCTCACACTTGTGTGGTGCCACATTACTGTCAGATCCAATATAGTCTGCACTAGTGTTGTCAAAAGTACCAACGTCGGTAGCAGTGGGTACTGAAATGTTAAAAATGTGACGATACCAGCATTTCCTGCGAGCGTGTTGAGCGGATTCTCAAACAGCTCTGATTGGCCATTGTGTTTAACAGACATGACTGTGATTGGCTACGTGTTGTAAACACACATCTTTCTCGCTCTTCACAGAGCGCTCACACAGATACACACTGTATCATAGAGCGGCTCACTCCACATGCTGTGGTTTTGGCAGATCGGCTTCAGTATAAGCTGTTTTTAGACTAGAGTTCTGAAACTTACAGGATGTTTTTATAGTACAGTGACCTCTTATATGTCAAAAGATCAAGGGAATTTTGATTTCTCAGCTCATGACCCCTTTAAGAAAAACTGACACGTACTTGAAATTTATACAAACAAGTCAGTACTGAACTGAATCAAGGGTGTGTGAATCAGAATCGATCCGAGTTGTGAAATCTGCGTCAGTGTACGAGCAGTTAGCAGGGCTTTCAGAAAGTTGAGACTGGCAGGGAATGTGAAAACTAGCAGATACACTATGAGCGTACAGTAGACTGAGCCCTAAATCCATCACTTTATTCAGGCTTTCACTGAAAGCTGATTTGACAATCACCTGCTCGCGGTCAGCCCTCCTCTTCTCCTCCTCTGCCCTTCGGCGCTCCTCCTCCTCTTTGCGCCTCCTCTCCATCTCCTCCAGGCGTCTCTTCTCCTCCTGCTCTCTCCTCCTCTGCTCTCGCTCCTGCTGCCTCCTCATCTCGCGCTCGCGTCTCTGTTGCTGCAGGACACGAGACAAACGCACAATCTTCATCTCCACTTCCTGTTCTTTCACTAATTGTGTCATGTTAAAAACGGAGTATTTCCAGTTTCAACATAAAAGACAGAAGGGTCTATACAGTTCCTGAAAGACTTCACACTGTTCTTCTAGTCTTGAACCAACAAAAGAACAACATGCCAAAGAAGTGACTGATTCTGCTTTCAAAACTGCAAATTTGGCAGCGAGGTGGAAGTATTTAGTGTTTCGTGTGGCATGTGAGTTTATGATCATGTGACCTGTGGGCCGAATGGAGATCTGACAGACCTATCCTTTCCTCTGGCATGTTCAGCGTGTGTTGGTGGAGGATCAGACGTGTTTGTGCAGATTAGACATATTCAGTGCTGTTACAAACTGGAGACTTGCACGGATCAGCAGTGATGTCTGGCACAGCATTTCAGTCTACACAGTCTACACGGTTGCTCCCTATCTCAGCAGTGTGCAGGCGTTCACACATCTGCACGCTCCTGACGAGCCTCATATCCACACCTCCTCCAGACGCCTCCTCTGCTCCTTCTGCTGCTCGATGCGCTTCTGTCGCTCGGCCAGCAGCTGCCGCTTGTACTCCTCCTGCTCGCGGAGCTGCTGCTCCTGGAGGAGCTGCTGGCGTCTCAGGGCCTCCGAGCGCTCCTTATTCTCCTGCTGCAGACGGATGAAGTCCCGCCGCAGAGTCGACTCGCCCGGCACGTTCACGATAGAGCTGCCACACACACACACACAGTTACATACTGTTCACGTTCAAGAGACACAGATAATGACAAATACACCTCAAATAAATCCCAGAGAATGAAACCAGATATGTGACTCTTACAGTCTTTCTCACAAACAGCAACTTCTAATCAAAGAAAAACCTTAGAGCTTAACATAATAACAAGAAAACTATTCATATTCCCTATAAAAATGTACTCAAAAACAAAGATTTTATTCTGTGAGGCAAGTGTTTTCCAGGCTTCTCAAACCTTTGACTTCTCAGCACAGAAGCCTCTATGAGAGAGGAGGAACGGCAGTGTGATCTTGTCAGACTGGTAAGAGTGAGCGAAGTGAGGTGCTGAGCCTGAGCCTGAGCATCAGTGTCTTGAACTTGATGTGAGCTGCAACCGGTAGCCAGTGCAAGGAGATAAAGAGAGGTGTAACATGGGCTCTTTTGGGCTCGTTGAAGACCAGTCGTACCGCTGCATTCTGAATCATTTGTAGAGGTTTGATTGTGCTTGATGGAAGTCCAGCCAGAAGAGCATTGCAGTAGTCCAGCCTAGAAATGACAAGGGCCTGGACAAGAAGTTGTGCAGCATGCTCCGTTAGAAAGGGCCTGATCTTTCTGATGTTGTGCAATGCAAACCTGCAAGATCCAGCGGTCTTTGCAATGTGCACCTGGGAGGTCAGCTGATCATCAAAGATTACACCAAGATTTCTGACCGAACTTGATGGGGTAATTGTTGATGAACCTAGAGTTAAACTGGGCAGTTGTGGCTCATAATATTTTGGTCTTATTTCCAAAACACAGCATTTGTACTTTTTATGTTTATTTTGCACACATTTTAGTTTGCTGTTTTTCCTAGCGATGTCTGGCAACGCTGTCTCTTCAGACTCTATGGGCTGGTGAGTGCAACAGTAGAGAGGTCAGAGTTGCATCACGATGTGTGAATGAGTCAGGGCTTGTTCCTCTTCACATGTCACACACACAGAAGCGAGACACACCTCTGATGCACACTTAAATACATCATTATCTAGCTCATTTGGGTTCTCTACACACTGAGTGGAATTCAAGTACATGTGGCTCCCACTGAGTTTGAGTTGTTTTTTCTTTTATTTAAAGCAGCTTCATTTCATAGGGGTTCTTTCCTCCACTACTGTCACCTGATGGAGTTTGGGTCTCTTGCCGCTGTCGCCTTTAGCTTGCTTATTTGGGGGCTCAAAGACAATTAACGCTCAGTAATATTAACTACTTGATACTACTGAATGAGGCTGACGAATAACTGAAACTAACAACGCTGTATTTTCTTCTGTAGAGCTGGTTTATAACTGAAGAAGCTTCAACCCTCCTCTCCCTACCATCTTGTTAGCCAACATACAGTCTCTGGATGACAAATTTGGACAAGCTTAATGCCAGAATCACATTCCAACGGGACAGAGAGAACTGCTGCGTGCTGGCCTGCTGTGAGACGAGGGTACAGACCGTCTGTAACACCAGCTGGATTCTCTGTTTCTCATCATGACTGATCACTAAACTGCAGTAAGAGCAGAGGAGGAGGTGTGCTTTATGCTTAACACTCCTCGAACACAGATTTTACAGTACACGATCTTGAACGACTCTCCATTAAAGTGCGCCCGTGGGGATTTAGCTCAGTCATCCTCACAGGTTTACATTCTGCCTCACGCCGACAAAATGGAAGCTTTGGCGAACTGTACAGTACTAATAATAGACTTGAA
The DNA here is from genome assembly GCF_001515625.1 of Sinocyclocheilus rhinocerous. NCBI lineage: Eukaryota > Metazoa > Chordata > Actinopteri > Cypriniformes > Cyprinidae > Sinocyclocheilus > Sinocyclocheilus rhinocerous. The sequence continues at coordinate 15,011 of NW_015660953.1, read as the reverse complement.
TTCGCCCGGCCTGAGGCTGCTTTCATCATTGTTGGGGATTTTAATAGGGTGAATATGAGGAAAGCTCTTCCTAAATTTTACCAACACATTAGCTTTCCCACACCCCTCCACATTAGCATGCTGCTGCTCCCTGCCTACAGACAATGCCTCGAAGAGGAAAAAACAGTGTTCAGAGAAGTCTCTACGACACCAGCCCTCTGGCCCGAACCACACCTGAAGTGAGCAGGGCCTTTAAGAGAGTCAACACTCGGAAAGCTGCATGAACTGATGGCATCCACAGACGTATCCTAAGGACCTGCGCTGTCCAGTTAGCAGATGTCTTCACCAACATCTTCACACTCTCTTTGTCTGACAGTGATCCCCACATGCTTCAAGCGGACCACCATCACCCCCGTTCCCAATAAACAACGGTCTCCTGCCTGAATGACTACCGCCCTGTAGCAATGACATCAGTCATCATAAAGTGCTTTGAGCACATCTGCCCCTCTCTACCTGACACCCTGGACCCTTTCCAGTTTGCTTACAGATCCACTGATGAAGCCAACGCAATGGCCATTCACTTTGCCCTGAAACACCTGGAGAGAAGAGACACTTATGTGTGGATGCTGTTTATTGATTACAGCTCTGCATTCAACACCATCATCCCTTCAAAACTTGTAGCTAAACTGAAGGATCGGGGACTCAACAGTTACTTATGTAACTGTGTCTTGGACTTGCTGACCGGCAGAGCCCAGGTGGTCAGAATTGGCAGACACACATTCTCCGCACTCACACTCAGCACTGGTGTCCCACAGGGATCTGTACTCGGCCCTCTCTTGTTCTCCCCGTTTACCTACGACCGCTCTGCTAAGCATGGCTCAAACATTATCTTCAAATATGCTGACGATACAACCATCCTAGGACTCTTCACTAATGGTGATGAGACATCCTCAGGCATGTGATCGGACAAGGACAAAAAAGAAGGAACCCCCCCCTTATTCATGTAATTACTCAATTCGGATAGGCACATAATCCGCATGCAATAATAACAGTCATTATGAACGCAGCATTTGCAGTTTTAGTACATTTAAGTAGACACTTTATTCCAGCGTTACTTATAAACAAGTAAAACATTTGTACTGTTTTAAGCCATTAAATCTTGGTCTTAAAAATAATGCAATTTTGCGATTTCAGTCGTCCTGATTGAGGCAGAAAGCTGAAGGCGCCAATTGTCGGGTTGGATGATGACGACGGTGCGCCCGATGCGCAATCCCACGCGCAATTCAAACAGGATGATAACGATGGCGCGTGAGATACCAACAAACTCGAGATCTACGCGAATCACATAGGTCGTCCCTCAGATGTCGGAAAATACAGAAATCTGTATTTATACGGAAAAATCACATCCCTGCATCCTACAGAGATGAGGTCAGTGCACACTCAGAATGGTGTGCTGACAGTAATCTCTCTGTAAATGTCAGCAAGGCCAAGGAGATGATTGTGGACTACAGGAGGTCAAAGAGAGGTGGTCACATCCCCATTCACATCGATGGGGTGGAAGTATAGAGTCAGGAGCTACAAGTACACATCTCTGAGAACTTTTCCTGGAGCCTCCACTCAGACAGCATAGTGAGAACAGCCCGTCAGCGTCTCTACTTCCAGCAGAGGCTGAAGAGGTTTGGCATCTCCTCTAACATCATGTCAAACTTCTACCGCTGCACTATAGAGAGCTTTCTGACCGGCTGCATCACTGTATGGTATGGCATCTGCTCTTCTTCTGATCGCAAAGCTCTTCAGAGAGTGGTGAGAACAGTTGAGCTGGTCATAAACTCCTGGCCTTACAGAAGATTTACCAGACATGCTGCTTGACAAAGGTCTGCAGCATCATCACGGACTGCACTCACCCTGCTCACCATCTGTCTGCTTCAATGCCGTTCAGCAGACAACCAGGCTGAGGAACAGCTTCTATCTTCAAGCCATTAGCCTTCTTAACAGCCATCAAGCGCTGCAGCACTTTACCTCTGACACGTAATAATTGCCACTTCGGACACTGTGACTTCTACTTCAGTATTCTCACTCAGGTCTACATACTACTTTCAATACTTTTTTTACTTTCTGTATTTATTGTATTTGTTATATCAGTACTCTTACTCAGGACTCTCATATATTTGTTTACTGCCCCTTATTTGTCTTTATTGTATTTATTTGTCCTGCCTACAAAACAGCACATCATTTTGATATACTTAAGCCCTCCACCATGCATACTACATTTGCTTAAAGTCCTGTTAAAATTACTGTACGTCTGAGCCTCGTCACAAGCATTTCAATGCCCAGTTCCCCAGTGTCCCCAGTGCAGATGACAAATAAACGCTTCTTGACTCTTGAATTTGACATGAATGGAGACGTGAATGAAGCCTCGTCAGCATCACATCTCTCCTCCTGACCCATGATGTCCTCATGACTCTGCAATATATGGGGAGAGGCTGGCTAGCATGCTAATGAGGCCTGCGGCACAGGTGTGATGACAGGCTGCCATGTTTATCTGGACACTGTTGGCTCTGTTTATTCCCTATTTCGGGTGCTTTACATTGATGTTAATGAACGCTTCTCTGAGGCCTGATGTCACACCCACAGTCTCTGATATGCTATGCCACACAGCTGCGCACATCTCTCACGTATGAAGCACCAAATAAGCATGACCGGACCTGACTTTATTCCTTGACCTCTAACTGCATACTGTTGAGCAGAGAAACACAGAACTCAGCCGATGTGCCACAGGTGTGTTTAAGCAAGCTTAAAACAAGGCTCACTCGATCAAACGGATTCATAAAGGAACACAGATGATATACAATATATGGCGTATAATACTGGCCGGTGTGCACATTACCTGGGCTCTCCCTCCTGCTCCTGAGCCTCCTCCTCCTCTTCCTCACTGCCGCTGTACTCGTACTCGGTCTCGTCTGCGGTCAGAGCACAAGCACGTCATTGACTCATAAACACACAAGCGCTGTCAGTGTCATCGGCCTGCGGTGGAGCGGCCGTACCTTTCTCTCCGCGCTTCTTGCGGCAGCGGTCCAGGTGGTCTTTGAGCTGGATGCGCACCTGCCTCTCGTTGGGCTGGTCTCTGATGAAGGGGTGCTTCAGCAGCTGATCGGTGGGCGGCCGCTGCGTGTAGTTCTTCACCAGACAGCCCTCGATGAAGCTGAAGAACTTCTTAGACCTGTGAAGGACAGGAGAGTGTGTCCTCAACATGACCTTTCACCCTCCACAGTAACTACACGGACCAGATGAAGGTACTGACCATTTCTTGGACTTGAGTCTGGGCGGAGGATTTCTGGGTATGAGAAAGAGCGCTCGCATGGGATGCATATCGCACAACGCTGCAAAACACCAACACACACACTCAATCAAACCCAAGGACGTTAAAGGTGATGTTCACGTGTGAGGACCGACTGCATATCCGAATGTACGCAAACCAGATATATCTATACCTAATATATGCAAGCTTCAACACAAGAGTGGCACGGACTAATATGATATGTTACAATACATCTACTGTGCTTTGACTGTTCAAAGTAAGGACAAGAGCAGCTTTCTTTGTGTTTTCAGTTTTCAAATAGTGGAATAGAAGCTTTTGGAAGTCAGGAGACAAAACAGGGAAGAAATGCACAGAAAGGCAGTCAAAGAAATGAAAGGAAGGTGTGTGAAGAGCAGTACTCACGAGGAGCGCCCTCGGCCATCTCTATCGCCGTGATCCCACAGGACCACAGATCGCTCTGAAACACAGAAGGAGCGCTGTCAGCGCCACATTCACGCACTCAGCACTGCGTCTCTAACTCAACACACTCTGTGTAGCTCTTACCCTGTAGTCGTACGTGGCGTCTGGGTTCTCGTCGCAGGCGATGACCTCGGGAGCCATCCAGTACGGCGTCCCGATGAAGGTGTTCCTGCGGCCCACGGTTCGATCCAGCTGAGCGCTGACGCCGAAGTCCACTGCAGAGCAACAAGAGAGAGCTCCTGAAACACTCCTCACAGAGCGCTTAACAAAGACCTGCGCCATAAAACAGTACCACAAGAGGAAGAGAAGCAATCGATCTGCTTCAGCGATGATAAACATCAGACCGCCACCCTCGGGCTGGACTAAGATCACAGATAGAGATGAACTCTACTGATGACACAGCTTCAGCTTGCCTCAGCTCAGTGTGTGCTCAGTCTGTACTGCTGCACTGTTTTCATTTGATTGTTGCCCTCCAAAAAACATCTCAGATAATCAAACCCAGCGGGCAATCCTGCCCTTTAAGGCAAAAGTGAATTACTGAATATTAGACATGACATCATGATTGTGAGCATTAGCGCTGGATGGACGCTAGCTGGTGCTATGGGCTCATTCTGTCAAACAAGCACTTTGACTGTACACTTTCAAACCAAACTATAAACTGAAACACACATAAAAGGATTAATCTACAGACCTCTAGGATCAGTGTGTGTTAGATGTGCAGGAAGCGCTCACCTAACTTGACCTCAGCGTTTTCAGTCAGAAGCACATTTTGGCCCTTAATGTCTCTGTGGATGACGTGATGAGCGTGTAAGTGGGCCAAACCCTGCCGAGAGAAAGCACAGGCGTGTGTGAGAGAGAGAGAGAGAGAGAGAGAGCCAGCATCAGTGTGTGAGAGCGTGTCTGATACCCTGAGGATTTCTCTGGAGATGTACGCGATCCATTCTTCCTTCAGGGTATTCCCTTTAGTGTTCTTCACCAGGTCTGTGATCGAACCAGCTCCACAAAACTCCATCACCAGCTGCAAGACAGACACACAGCTTTACTGTACAGACACACACAGATACAGGACGTGGAACGGAAGACAATCGATTCTCAGCAAACAGCGTCACATAACGCAAGCTTTCCTTCTTTAGTGTGTTTTGTAGTTGTTTGTGCATGTATAAGATAGGCAAAGTTACAAAGCTCAAAGTCTCCCACAAAAGGGATTTTTCTATGTAAAAGAGAAGGCGGATCCAGACCGATTGGGTTCTCCCTCACATATCTACGTCATTATGTGGAAGCATTAGCATAACCCCACCCACATGGAAGCGCACAGAGAGAAGGTGTGGTGTCAGTATGGCAGTAGTGTTGTTGCCGCCACACCGTGGAGACGCTGTGTGTTTCTGTGTGAAAGCAAAGCACTTTTGGCCTTCTGAAAGTGGACGCAATGAGGAGTCAGTGGTTTACAAATGTAGTATCCTCTGTTCTCTGCGTATAACGACAGACATGATTCACCAGGTGTTCTGCTTCCCACGGCACGCTCCAGTAGAGCTGAAGCAGGACGTGCATGTTGGGATAGAATAAAACTGACCACATTATTAACTGCTCTTATAATTGCTTTGGAAGATAAAGCTCACGATTATGGTAAGGGCGGTACATTTCCGACACATGCTTGAGATGTTCAGCCAATCACAGCACACTGGGTCAGCCGGCCAATCAGAGCACACTGCGCTTTTCGAAGGAGGGGCTTTGTGGAAATCGATGCATTTTAGAAAGACTGTGCATAGAGGATCTGCAATAATGCATTTTTTGAACATTAAAGCATGCTAACATATTCTATTACACCCAATACACAAAATAATGAGCTTTGAAAATAGCATCATATGACCTCTTTAATTACAACTTTTTCAGCCTAAATGTTTTTGCGACACCTTCTGATCACTTGTTCACTAACTCTCAATTGTTGTACTTTGTTTTCAGGGTTTGCTGAAAGCCCTGTTCTTTACTGCACTGCTGAAGTTGTGAGTGTGAACACTGCAGGGCTCAGGGCTCGGGCATGACTGCAGCGCTCCGCTATCATCACACCGACAGTCCGGTCCTGCTCTTCCTTCTGCTCTTGGTACTCGGTGATGAAGACTAAAGTGCATCTGGTCTGACCCTGTGGCAGAGTCCACCACCTTACTCCGGTTAAACACCACATTTTACCTGCAATAATACACATATTCACTGCATACAGGGCTGGACATTCACTTGTTTGCTCAGCAGCCACTGTGGCTAGTGGTTTTCCAAAATTACTAGCCACTCAGCATTTTCACTGGCCACAATTTTGTTGCTGAGAAAGTACGTTTTATACGACTAATGTTTACTGCATACTAACATTTATTTAAAGTGCATATTGCAGGTTAGAGACCCAGTGAGTCAAAGTATAGAAAAACCATGTTGGAACTAGATTTTCTTTCAAATATACTTATAAATATGCTACTTGAGGCTTCTGGAGTCATTTTTGTGAGAAAACAGAACACAGAAAACTGAATCTAGAGGACTAATAGCAAATCACGCTTTGGTTCCTATTTTAGAACGACTTTGAAGGCATTGTAGCCTAGTTACAGTGAAAAATTCATTTAGGTTTTATTATATATATATATATATACACAGTATATGTGTGGGGCTGGGTTTTTCACATGACATATAAACAATGATATATTTCAAAGAGCCAGTTCTGCTGTTTTCCACAGTTCATTATAATGTATGATAAACATTTCCTATCACACAGTATTCAAATCTGGAACAAATTAGCTGTTTTGAGATTAATGGAGATATTTGTGTGTATTCTGCCGTTCTAAAATACTGATTTAATGTTATACACAGTCATTTAATTATTTCACTTCACAATAAATTATTTAAAAAAAAAACAGTGGTTTCATGCACCTCAAAAAATTACGGTTCTGCCTAAATGTAAGCATAACAATTACTGTGTATAACATTAAATCAATATTTTAGAACTGCAGAACGAACACACACACACACAAGGGGTGGGAGAACAAAATTGATCCATCGATGCATCGCGATTCTCTCTCCAACGATTCTGGATTGATTCTGAGCTTAGTGTTTAACCAGATGCACGATGACGCGGAGTTTGCTTTAGAAACACCCGTATTCTGCTTGCTTCCAATTCCTCAGACATACACCACTCGAACCTTCCGTAAGATAATCTTTCATAACGTTCGGAAAGGTTGAAGCGGGTTACAAGGACATTCGCGGGCTTCGGATGCGCTGTGAGAGACGCACGCTTTCTTTGATGTTACACTGAAGTGTGCGGTCTCGCCCGTCGGTATTTTCCTTACAAATGCTCTACGAAGTCATCATTTATGTGGTTTGGAATGCAGTGGACTTATATATTTAAAATATGAACCTCACTAACAGAAGGCTGCTTTCAGTTACAAATGCTGACGCGCGCTTTGTTTGTGAAGACTGCTCGCGCATGCGGCTGTGCGCG